>NC_046659.1:96066379-96068779 GCF_010883055.1 Belonocnema kinseyi | reverse complement strand
ATCTTTAAACCGAATCAGGATGACGGAATTTTCTGTATGTATCAAAAATATGTGGCTGACTTTTCGTTACAATTTCGTATCTGCAGAGACCAATACAGGTCGACAATTGTTTATTTTTCATATTTTTATATTTTAATGTCACAGTTTTTAAGAAATTAACATAATAGCATGCCTTAACTTTTTTAATGGTTGGTCAGTTAGCTGTCATGTTTCATTGACATGGGTTTGAGAACTACGTCGATAATCCAAAAAAGGTCCTTAATACATAATTTTCCCCGATTAGGATTCTCTCTACCTGTTTTTATACTTGGCAGCGATTGGCTACCGCGAATATTGATAACTTTGAGAATACTGATCCTAGTGTCTAAATATAGAAAAAGAAAAAGACGAGTCGCAATTAGGCACAATAACGTCTATATATGGCGTCATTAAATTCAGTCACACTTCATTCGAGTAACTTTCATATCCACAAACTTTATACTTTAGTAATATTTTATCTACTTTTGCGTTAATAATTTTTTATCAATAAGGTTTAAAAAATATTGCATTTAGAAAATTCCACAATAATTTTTTCTTTTTCTTGCAGGAATATAACGTTACAATCTTTACGATGAGAGCATTTTTTTATGTGAAAGGATAAAAATCAAAAGGCGCGTAAAGAATTTTGAAAGGAGATCAAGTCATATTTCAACTCTAAAATAATAAAAATACTGTGACGTCTCTCTATTCTTGAATTTTTTTTGTAAATACCATGAAAATTCGCGTATTTTTTTATTGCCTGAAATATTTGTGAATTATTCAAGATTTCGTTGAATGAACGCCAAGAAAAACTCATTATTTCCTACCATCCCAAAGTTTTATTTAAGGTATTATACGCAGGTGAAATTATTTTCTAAGATTGTTTTCAAATTGGAACTGTAGATTTATTGGAGTGTTATCTAAGTTTTGGTGAAATCATACAAGGGCTAAACATTTTAATGTTGAGATGAGTGACATCAAAAATCGCATCTTAAACACGTAAAGCCTATCCTGAGTTATTGAAAATGTAACACATTTCAGCATGATGTGTAAACGGATTTGATAATTTTTTCAAAAACTGAGACACAATAGAAGGACATAGTAAAGATATTCTGTGAAAATTTCAGAATTTTTGTCCATTTCGGTTATGAAGTAGAGCCTTAAAAGTTTGAAAGAACCGATAGGTCTGATAGCGTATAATACCTTAAAATAAAGGGACAAAATCTTTGTTTAATATTATATATAATAATCTTTATCATTTATTCATTCTGTCCACATCCTACATTGAAGCTCCTATGTTTTCCCTAGATTTTCGTGTTTTCTTTTTGTCTCACCACTTTTTCGAACATATCAATGTAAACGATTATTAGTATACGTCAGTTATTCATTTTGCACTTTGCATTATGTAAAATGATTGCATTTTTAAAAGCGTGATGCACAATTGAGCTGTGGAATAGCGTGAGAACATACCAAATTTAGCTGGCCGTTCTGGTGGGTAACTAATAACTCGAGAAATATTGTTCGAAAATGAAATTTTAATCATTTTTATAAGAAATTTTATGACGTTTCTTACGTCATCTCGGCTGAAAATCAAAATTCATTATTAGTTTGACCTCAAAATGGAAACAGTTGACCAATAAACTATACTGAAAATGAAAAAATACCAAAAATAAATAATTTTTTTTATTGGTAAAATTTACTCATTTTTCGTCAAACACAATCGAAATAAGTAGTTGTGTAGTCGAGGTCAGAGGCCTGGCGCGCCTTTCTTGTGGCACGAAAAATTGTTCTAGTCATGATTTTTCTAGCCTGATTACATTAGACATGTTCTCTACTTTCTTATATGAGATTATATTATCGGTTTTCGCATTCGACCTACAATTTCAAATAATATTGAAAAGGACTAGGACATTTTTGTGTCGCACTCTCTATATTTGCACACTTTTAGGGATTTTACAAGGAACAACAAATAAATACACCAAACTCTCGCCTACAGTAAAGTGTCAGGGGTTGCCTTCAAATAACCTTGGACTGATTTCGAGGGGATTGAAACGTGAACAGTGAGGGCCGCCTGACCAAATTTGGCACATATTATCTTTAACATGTGTACTTTCATCTCAAATTTTTTCAGAATTACTTTTTATTTTGTTTCAAAATGGCGGACCAAAATATCTCAAAAAAACGTGGTTTTTTTACATGCTCTCCAGATATACCATTTTGAGGTACAAAAAACAATGATTAACCCGAGATTATTATTGAATTTGATATTTTGGTGTTGCTGGAAATAAATAAACTACTAAAATGCTAAATTACAAAATGGCGACAGAAAAATAATTTTTCTCATTGTATGTAATGTTCGTTTTATACGTAATATCGTATTAA
>NC_046659.1:96063817-96066279 GCF_010883055.1 Belonocnema kinseyi | reverse complement strand
ACAGCAGGATCAAAATGATTTCAACGGATTGAAATCTGAAATGAAAAAAATTCTCCATAAAAAAAAATTAAAAAATGTAAAAAAAAATATATAAAATCCCTTCAAAAAAAGAGACTATCGATATTCGTCGACGTCCACGTTGATAATAGTTGGGCAACGTAAACTTTGTTTGCGGCAGACGGACGATAGATATTCGTGAATCATTTTACTCTTACACGATGCTTAGAAATATGAAAATTTTTTATTGAAAAACTATGCGCTTTTTGGAAAATTTGTCAAGAATAAAAAGTTCTTGTAATCAGCCTAGGAATACGCCTGAATTTTTCCGGGGCGTTTTGAGGAAAATTTTGAATTTTGCAAAAATTGTTCATATGCAAAATCCAAAATTTTGCTCAAAACGCTTCGAAAAAATTCAGGCGTATTCCTTTGCTGATTACAAGAACTTTTTATTCTTGATGATTTTTCTGCAAAGCGCATCGTTTATTGTAAAAAAATTCATGAATGTTTTCACAAAAATTTTGCCATTAAGACGCCATTTTGAAAATACTAAAACGAAAAATCGATCTTTGAACCATGGATTCTCAAAGTTTAGACATTTATTCCACCGGTTAGTGAGATTCCAGGTTAATTACAGACTCAAAAAGCTTTGGAAAATGGTTCACAAAAAAAATAGGCACGAAAAATCACGTTTTTTTGTTTAAACTGCATTTTGGGATAATAAATAAATTTTTTGAGAAGTTTCATTGGCACCGTCGGAAAGAGGAGATCTTAAGCAATAAAAATATATGTGTCTCAATTTTTTGTAGTGTCGAATAGTCTTAGTTATTGGCCGTTGAAAAGCAGTGTACCGGTAGTGGCGTTTTGGCCGTTTAAGGGTTAACACCATGACAATATTATTTAACGACTTGATAAATTTTCACTGTATAAAAAACCATTTTGATCCACATTTTTTGCAAACAGTTAAATTCAGTATCAGAATAATCTGAAATCTTAAATAGTAACCCTAAGGCATTTGTTCCCATTCGAGAACATAACTCAAATCATGTTGTTTTTTTTTCATTTTGCTGTTGTTTTGCAGAAGTATTCTAAAGAAATTCGCTCGCAGAAAATTCACAAAAAAAAAAACTAGAGCAAGTCGCATCTGTCGCGACAGTGTTGCGTACTCTCATGCGCTTCAGAAAACCAATCTGAATGCTCGTCATTTTCTTAAAGTTAGATGAATTGACGTGAAACTTTCCAAAAAACTTTATTAATTACTAATGAAAATTTCTTCAACTGAACGTTCTCGCTCACTTTCAATTAGCTAGATAGACAAAGCGATTTCAAATTCTCTAACTTTATTTCAAATGGTGTAATTTAAAAAAAAGTGCCTTGGCGGAACGTTCATAGAAACTTTGACTTAGAATGGAAACTTAGAGAATAAGATAGATACGTGGATAACTTAAGAAATTAAATTCTTGAAAATTATCTAAAACTTACCGACAATATTCTGAAATTTACTGAAAACTCATCCAAAGTTACTAAAAAAATTATAAAAATCATTGCAAAATTCCTGGAAAGTTATGGTAATTATTGTGAATTAATTAATATTCATATAATGCAGCATAAAATATTTACAAAAATTTTCTAATATGATAAGATTCACAATAGAAAATTCTAAGAAAACTATAAATACAAGCAAGTTATTCTTATGAGCTGTAGCTATACTATCAAGATTTTAAAATATATTTTTAAAATAATTTTTAGAGTTATAAACGACCTAAGCTTTACCACATATAACAATAATCAATAAACACATTATAAAATAATAATAGAACAAATTAATTCAAGTACTAATCGTTTTCAGAAAATGTTTCACACCAAACTCTCGTTTTCAGTCACCTTGTTATCAGCCTTCCTAGAACTTCTGGCTTCCGTAGTTTCTCAGGAGAGTAGGGCGAGAGCGGTTGCGACATTATATATATAGGCAATTCCATGTCAATGGGGCCACCTAAATATCTCGCAAACGGGTATTTTTAATTTCACCAAATTTGGCACAGATTATCTTTAACATGTGTACTTTCATCTCAAATTTGTTTAGATTTACTTTTTTGTTTTAAAATGGCGGACCAAAATATCTCAAAAAACGTGTTTTTTACATGCTCTCCAGGTATACCATTTTCAAGGTGAAAAAAACAATGATTAATCCGAGATTATTATGCAATTCGATATTTTTTGTGCAGCTTGCAATAAATAAACTACTGAAATGCTAAGTTTCAAAATGGCGGTTTTAAAATGGCGGCGGAAAAATAAATTTAGTGTTTTGTATGCAATGTTCGTTTTAATATCGTCATATCCTTTAATATTCGTTTTAAAACCCGATTTTCAATCATTCTTATTATTATTATGTTAAAAATATCAATAGCGAGTCCAATATGGCGGATAAAAAAATCTTGTATAATAACAAGGCCATCCCCAACTCA
>NC_046659.1:96060210-96063717 GCF_010883055.1 Belonocnema kinseyi | reverse complement strand
TGAGTTGGGGATGGCCTTGTTATTATACAAGATTTTTTTATCCGCCATATTGGACTCGCTATTGATATTTTTAACATAATAATAATAAGAATGATTGAAAATAGGGTTTTAAAACGAATATTAAAACGATATTACGATATTAAAACGAACATTACATACGAAAAAATAAATTTATTTTTCCGTCGCCATTTTGAAACTTAGCATTTTAGTAGTTTATTTATATATATAATATATATGTGTGTGTGTGTGTGTGTGTGTGTGTGTGTGTGTGTGTGTGTGTGTGTGTGTGTATAATGTCGCAACCGCTCTCGCCCTACTCTCCTGAGAAACTACGGAAGCCAGAAGTTCTAGGAAGGCTGATAACGGGGTGACTGAAAACGAGAGTTTGGTGTGAAACATTCTCTGAAAACGATTAGTACTTGAACTAATTTGTTTTATTATTATTTTATAATGTATTTATTTATTATTGTTATATGTGGTAAAGCTTAGGTCGTTTATCCTCCAATGAACTCTAAAAATTATTTTAAAAATATATTTTAAAATCTTGATAGTATAGCTATAGCTCTTAAGAACAACTTGCTTGTAGTTATAGTTTTCTTAGAATTTTCTATTGTGAATCTTATCATATTAGAAGATTTTTGTAAATATTTTATGCTGCATCATATGAATATTAATGAATTCACAATAATTACCATAACTTTTCAGGAATTTTGCAATGGTTTTTATAATTTTTTTGGTAACTTTGCATGAGTTTTTGGTAAATTTGACGATTTTATCAAAATAACTTTTTAAGTTTTAAACCTTCTTTTTGTATATCGTATATCATGTTTCTGATGTTTTACCCCAGGCAAATTTGTATGAGCTTTTTCTCGGAAATTATCATCTTTTTCCAACTTTTTGTCTATATATATATAAATAAAGAAAAGAACACCAATTGTTGGCACCTTACTCTAATTTCTTAGATAATATACATTTCTTGAGCGGAAATTTAGTCCCTACTTTGAACCTGCAACTCCGATTTTCCAAATTAAGCGTCAAATTAGGGCCTGTATTTAAAGCTTTTGAGCCTGTAAATACTACATTTAGGACTTTTAGCATCAAAGTAGGTTCTCTATAATCTCACACTAATATGGATGAATAAAAATTCATAATATTCTGATCATATCGCTAATGCATAGTACAACGAAAAATCCGCACCCACCTCATATCTGTCCGTACATACCAAGAATACAATCCGAATTATACGAAACAATTATTTGAATAATGATTTTTTAAAACTGTTTCTTTCGTTAAATATTTGAATCTATTTTCAAACAGTTCAATATAAATGTATTCTGTTTTTTGGAAATATTCACCATTACCCCGTGTAGAAATAGCCCGGTTTGACCCGACCAGAAGAAGGTTTCTGGCCAGAATCTGACCGGGTCAAACCGGGATACTATTTTGTTAATTGCCCGGCCGGGATCTGACCGAGTTCCCACCGGGACCCAGTCGGGCAAAAATGGTGCATAATAGAAGTATCATAACCTTAAAAACATCTTATGAAATATCCACAAACGACTGCCGTAAGTGGGTCGTTTGTAACTATCTGACAGGCGAAAGACCAATTTTTTGTGTTTAAGGTGTTTTTTTTATCAATTATGAAAGAAAAATTAAACTAATATTAACTATATGGTTTCCCACTTTTGGTTCTGCGGTTCCCAGACTTGCCGTGACTGCGAAATCGTTGACTAACTTTTTTTTATTTTCTAACATAGTTCCCAGTGAAACTATACTTATTTTTTTGTGATACGACTTTTGCTTATTTTTAATGTATTTATATATTATCTTGAATTAGAAAAAAACGTAATAAGAAGAGAAGCAACTTTTTCCGAACAAGGTTTGGAATTACGTTATCATGCTTGAACGTAATAGCGATTCGGAGACTTCCGGAGTGTTTAATGCAAAAAACGCAGTAAAACGTCGGTGGACGCCAGGTTATCCGTTAAGAAATTTGTTAAATTTCATAAAATTGTATCCAATTTTTTGGAGCAAGCGGATTATTTATAATGGTAAGTGAAGCATTTTGTTAAAAAGTAAGCATTATTAATATACTTCAACGTTAATGTTAAATCAATTTTATCAACCGGTTTCATAGGTTAGGATGTCACGTGAAACCCCTGAAATTTTTTTTATCTCTTGTAAAAAAATCGATGGAAACTAAGTTACGCTTAAGGTAAATTTGTTATGCAATTTAACTTTAATTTCTTACAGAAACTTAAGAATCTTAACCAATATTTTAGTACTTACATTGAATCAATGATTGTAGTTAATATATTTATTATTATGAATGCAGTACTTAAATTGAAATTCCATCATCTTTTTACAGGTAGAAATAAATGATGAAAAAGATTCTTATATCTACCAGTTGGTAGAATATATTCGCTGTGGTAAAAAGGCTCCAGTAAAATGCGATCGAGGAGCATAGTCAAAAACCGGTCGAATTCCGACCAGGTTACCCTATTTGTATCCGGGATCCGATCGGGTAACCCGGCCGGGATCGGACCAGCGCAGCGTGACAAAACCAACCAGAATCCGACCGGACAGCCTGACCAGATTCCGGATACAAGCAGGGCAACCCTGCCGGAATCCAGCCCGAACCCGGTCATAATTTCTACACGGGACACGCTTCAGAAATATAAAACTAGACGAATACAATGTCAAAAGTGGTGATTTCATCAATATTATTTTTCGATTGCTTTATTAAGCGAAAAATATAAAAAAAACTCATAAAATATATATTTATTTTAAGATTCAATTTCAATATTATAAATAAATTATATACATAATAATGTAGAAATACTTGTTTGCACAGTGAACATATGCATAATTTCGTCATTTTCCATGATGAAAATTATTCTCGCACAAATTTTTAACATTATCAGTTAAGAGAAAATATTTTGCTATGATTGAACATTACAAAGAAGTATTTATTTATATATAAATAATGTATGTCAATTAGGTTGAATCTTGAACTAAATATCTCTGTTTATTGAGTATAATAATTGCAGTTTCTAAGATTTCCAATGAATTAATTTAACCTGAGTAATAAATATGTATTAGTTTATTATTAGAAAGACTTTAAAACGTTAAATTAGAGTCTTCAGTTCGAAGACTGTAGGCTAAATAGATTTCAAGTAGGGTCCGCATTGAAGAAATGGTCAAACAGCGTCGAATTAAGGCTTTGAGTTAAACAAATATAGGCTCTCAAGATTAAAAGTAAGGGCAGAATTAAGGGAGAGATGTTTTATTATAGCATTAAAGTAAGCTCTTGGATTAAAAGACTGTAGGTTCTAAGGATTCAAAGTAGGGCCTGTAGATTTAAATGTAGTCAAAGGAGGCTCTAATGTTTCATTTTATAATAATTAAAAGTTTAAAGTAGGTACGATCGGTTTAAATAGCGTCAAAGTAAGTCCTATGGGGAGCTTCAGGTTCAAATTAGTGTATAAATTTCGATTCTGGATATTA
>NC_046659.1:96043163-96060110 GCF_010883055.1 Belonocnema kinseyi | reverse complement strand
GCAAATAAAAATTTATCCAAAATTAAATAAGTTCACTTGAGTTTTTGGCATTCCAATAATTGGGCTAAGGTGCCAAGAACATTTGATCTCTTTTTCTCTTTTAAACAATACGAATTTTGAGAATGTTTTTTTGCTCATCTGAAATTTTTTTCTTGACGCACAAATGGTTCTGCATGCCGCGACACTCTCTATATATGTTAAACGTTTTTTAATTTTAAAAATATAAAACTATAGACAACAATCCAAAAATTTTTCCAAGTTCTGAAAATACACTTTTCGCTGGCGAAAGTGCATACGAAGTCACGTTACTCGTGGGTAGACCAATCACAAGCAACATATTGATTTTTTTTCAGACATTACTCGACTTCACTGGATAAAATAACGCATGGCTAGGCAGAGATTACAAGTGTGTTCCATTTAAGATGATTTACACGTGTACAGTAAATACCAAAAGTACACATTATGTATATAAGTTGAAATTCTCTTTAGTCCCACATTTAAAACCTTTAAAACATTTAAAAGCTTTATAACCTTGGAAAAATATTGTATTGGTTCATACAGAAAAATGATACGCTGTGCACGAAATCCACAACTTATAGGCACAATTGCTTATTTGTGCTCATAGTACACCCTTTCCTTGACACTAATCTAACATGTAATATATTAATTTCTTGAGAAAAAATCATCACAGAATATAACTATTATATAATGAGGTGTGTATTTTTCTATAACATTTAAAAAATTGAATTCATTATAATTTTAAAACTTATAAATTGAACTTTTATTATTGATGAAGATTTGTTTAATGTACCATTTTTAATTTGTATTACATAATAAAATTGTATAGTAATAATAATTAAATTTGTTTCTAGTTCTTTGCAAAAGGTTTAATACATTTAGTGGCGTTTTTAAAGGTTACAAAACTATAATAATACACATAATGAATTGAATCTTCTTTAATAAGTTAATACAAATTTTAAAAAGCAATACAATTATCTTTCAAAAAATAATCGAAGAAGCCAACAGCATAAAACAAATTCATTAACTTTTCTCTGGATTGCAATCAAAAAATGTATAAACGTTTGTAATAAATGAACAAATAAGAATGCTTCAAGGAATATAGTTGAGTGTTTAACGTCAAGCATAGGAAGTGAAAGGAGTTCTTTAGATTGTTGTGTCTTTAAACTTCAAATGGCTGTTAAATATTAAATTGATCAATTATTTAATCAAGGGCCAACAGTTAACGAGTCTGGTCAATTTGTGACATGGGTAGGGAACTGAAATTTAGAAAAACTTACCTGACTTTTGGCACAGCACTTTTCACATTCGTGGGACCATTAAGGTTGGCTGTGTCAGCCGGTGTTTCGCTTTTGACAGATCTGTCCGTCATATCCCGGGATTTTTTTTGAGAAAATCCTAATTTTTTGGCTCACGTTTCGCCAGATGACTTTATCACCACACGCGAGAATGTACAACTTGAACACTGCGTCACTGTCGGCACTCGGCAGAAAACGCGCCGGCAAGCCAAATTTAAATCGATAAGCCCCCGCCCGAAGAGGGACCCGCCTACCACCGAGTCTTGCCGAAGCTAAAACGGTCAAAACGACGTGACACGTGGGGATTCGGACCAATCACCTTCACTGTTGTTGGTTACGATTGCTCTATTTAAAAAAAAGACAGTGTGTCTATACTCTATGCGGGAATTTAAGGAAACCCGTGAATTGTTCAGGAATTGAACAAAAATCCGGGAAAAACCGGTAATTGTCCTTGATTTTATTTTTGATGTGGGAAATGCAGTTCGTTTCCTTATAATTGATACTTTTTTATTGTTTCTTTGAGCTACTTAGGCTACTTTTTTTCTTACTTATAATTAAAATTCTTCAAAATTCTTAAAAAACTGAAAAATACATTTTTTAAATAAATTGTAATATTACAATTGAGCAAATCCCACATGCCGCACTCCACCATGCATTGTGTGCAACAAAAATTAACTTCACAGGATAAACTTTAACGAAATATCGGTTAAACTTTGTTTTGTATTTCCATGACAACACACATGTTTTGAAAAACACGAAGTTGGCTGAATAAAACTTTATCCCTCTAAAAAATTTCCTGCAACAAATTTTATCAATATTTTATTCTGTGTATGTATCCAGGTGTTTCTGGAGGACCAAAAAGACTTCTACGCAGCCGTAGGGGCCATAGAATACTACTCCGCAACTGGATAAGGAGCCTGTATAGAATCCTATATAGAATCCTATGTGTATATATGTAGGATCCTACATACAGGAACTATATATAAAATTCCTATGGGAATCTTTCTAATGAGAAAGTATATAAATACCCCATTTAAAATTCCTATATAGAATCCTGTACAGAATCCTACATAGGAACTTCGCAGGAGCCTGTACATAATCCTATGAGGGTTCCTATGTGGGTTCTCACGTATGACTACTTCAACGAAAAGTGACAAGGATCTTATGTAGGTTCCTGTACAGTTTCCTGGTCATCGTGAAATGGCTGACATAGACTTAATGGATATTTATTTATAACTTCGCACAACTCTGAGGATTCGAACCCTCGAACTGCTGCCTCGACAGTTTCTAAACAAAAAATAAAAGTGCACAAACACGCGCAACCATCGAGGCTAGACAATATAGGTATTATAAGATTTCTAGCCACTCATCTGAGGAACTCAAACCACACGTACTGTACAGGAACCTACATAAGATCCTTGTTATTTTTCCTTGAAGGAGTCATACGTCAGAACCCCCATAGGAATCCTCATATGATCAAGCACAGGTTCTTACAAAGTTCCTATGTATGATTCTATACAGGATTCTATATAGGAATTCCCAACAGGGTATAAAAGTACCAGGTGTATTTTTACACCTTGTGCACTTGAAAGTTGTTGTATAATGACGGGGGATGAGAAGAGTATAGATTGGGTGCAGCTAGTTTTCACTTAGAACTTAACTTCCTTGAGGAAGATGTATTACTCATACCTGGGACACTTGGAAGGGTTTGTATATTGAAGAGGCATGAGCCTAGTGGGTTGGGTGCAGCCAATCTTCATTCAGAACCAAACTTCCTCGAGGAAGATGTATTTCTTACACCTGGTGCACTTGGAAGTTGTATAATTACAGGTCATGAGAAAAGTGGGTTGTGTGGAGTCAATCTTTATTTAGAACTTAACTATACCTACCGTATATTGACGGGTCATAAGAAAAGTGGGTTGAGTGCGGCTAATTTCGATTTAGAACCTTACTTCCTCGAGGAAGATGTATTTCTTACACCTGGTGCAAACGGATTGTGTTGGGACGACACGTAAGTGGTGTTTCCACGGGTACTCAACGGAATTTCCAATTGAAATTTCCGTAGAATTTCCGTGGAGTACTTTCCGGGCAATCTTTAGGCGGAATAATGTTTTATTTTGAAACGCTGTCAAATTTGGAAGTCCTTGAAATAAAAAACTTATTCAAATTACACCGGACAGGCTTTAAAAATGTAATTGTAAAGTTTCATTGTAGAAAGCTTGAATTCAAAAATTATAGAAAATTTCATAGAATAAAAATCGTAGAAAATATTAAATTTCTATCGGAAATGGATTACATTTCGATAAATCTCCTTTTAAATCTTTTAAAAGTTTAAATTTTGAAAAAATAAGGAATTCTTGTCAACAATATTCTTCGAATATCATAACGAGTTACTGTTATAGAATTTTTTCTCCCGAATAATGCTTAAGCGAAATGTTTGACTTTTGAAACCAAAAACTCTTCCCAGAAGAATATTTATGTAAACGCAGATTCATGCAATTAGCGCACGAAAGTACGCATTTGAATATGAATATAATACCTATGTTTTCTGTTTTCACGGGTTCCACGGTCGATTCAATTTGCGTTAAATGATAAATGAAACTAGTTGTATTTATTCCGATTTAATATTTGCATATTTTCTTATTCTAATATTTGGTTAAATGAAGTCGCTTTTTGTTCAATTCCGGGAGTTCTTACTCCTCTTCCTTCATACTTCGATACGACGATAGGTGAAGAACTCCATGCCTAACTAAAAGGAAATTGATCTCGCAAATTTTGTTTTTAATTTCACATCGCGAAAATAATTTTGAAATTAATTATTTTGTTCTTTATTCCTTTTGCGGTCTTAAACTATAAAATTTCAAATAAACCAATTAAAATTAAGTGAGAAATTCGAATTCTGAGGTTGCTGTCGCTTCCAGCAATTCTTTAATTTAAGTTTATTTTTTGAATTTGTATCTTGTATCTGATTTATATCTGATCCCAATTAAAAAATTGTGCAAATTTCGAATGAAGTTGGGATTTTAATATTTTTACTATTTTTCGAATAATTAAACTTTGAATCTATATACAATATTTAAAATTCTTTATTTTTAATAGCGAGAATGAACGTCATTTTTGTGGACAGAAATTACACTTTTCAATAAAAAAAGTTAATTTGAATGTCACTGTATACTACATGATATAATTTTTATTAATAATAATTATCATCATTAAAATCTCTATAATTTCCATTGAAACAGTTTAATCTTTTAAGCCTTGAAACTAAATATTTTTTTCCTCAAAAGCTATTTAAAATATTTGGTTTTGAATTTCTTAGTTTTTGGACGCTATTAATTTCAAATTTCAAAATATTGTAGTTTCAAATTAAAATATTAAAAATCTCAAGATAATTTAACTACTAAATCTTTTTAAGTTGTAAAATTTCATATGTTAAAAGCTATGATAATAGTTAGTCTTAAATTGAATAATTATGGATTTAAATATTCTAAATGGTTTTATTTAAATCTTAATTAGTACAATTTTTAATCATTTTAGATTTACATAATGTTTAGCTTAAAGGATTTTTTATCAAACAATTTTGAATTATATTCCTATAGAATAAACTAAGAAATGAGAAAGTATTTTCATTGAAAATTGAATAATTTTTTGTTGGAAAATGTTAAAAAATATCGATTATTTCAAGAATGAATAATAATTCTGTAAAAAGATTGAATAATTAAATAATTTTAAATTAAAAAGTTCAAAATTGAGCTGTTTAAAATAAAACTAATAAAAATTAAACTATCTGAAATTGATACCTCTGTTATTGAATAATTTCTTTAATTCTAAACATTTACAATTTTAGAGTTCCGAATTTTTATGATGAACGCTACATTTACAATTTTTCCCTTTCGTAAGTTTAAATTTTGCAATTAAAATTAAAATAGTTAACATTTGAAAAGCATAATTAAAAATTGAGAAAGTATTAATTTTTGAACGATTCAATTTCACTTAAAATAATTGAAATTTTAAAGGGTAAATTCTTTTTCAGTTTAAAATGAAATTCGGATTCGTTTAAGATTCAAACCTTCATTGAAATTTTTTCATTTTCAATATTTTCCATTTAACATTAATTTTGATTCTAAATTTAATTTAGTTTTAAATTTCAAATTATCAAATTTGAATCGCTTCAAACTTAAAATTATATAAATTCAAAAGTTTGCAATAATAAATTATTGAATTTTGAACGATTTTATTTAGAAATTATACAATTTCATTTTCTATTCATTTTGAATAGTCCAATTTTTTAAATTCGAATCTGAAAATTTTCGATTTTTAAAGTTTTTAAATTAAAAATGTTTAAGTTTTTTTAAAAAATGTAATGGTTGAATGTTAATTTAAAAAATCTTAACTTAAATTTTTTAATTTTAATTATTTTCGAAATTTTATAATAATCTAAAATCATTCAATTTGGAGATTCTTCAATTCAAAGTTGATCAATTTTTTCAACGCTATAAATTATAAATGATACAATTCAAGACCTTTCTAATGAAATTGTCAAATTTTAGCCTGCAATTTTTTAATTTTTAGAGCTTCTGTTGTAACATTTCAAATTTCAAATTATCTAATTTTAAACACTTTTTTTATTTAGAAATTATACCAGTTAAAATTCTTTTCATTTTATTCGAAATACTCTGTTCTTTTTCAAAACGTTAATTATTCTAGAATAATTTAAATTGAAACGTTTTCGTTAAGAACCATTCAATACATATTTTTGTAATTTCAAACGCTTTTGATGGGAAATTATTAGTGATCAATTATTGTTTAAGAAATGTTTAAAAAATAATATTTAAAATTTTGTCTGATTATGGTTTTTTAAATTGTTTATATTTGTAATGCTAGGAAATTAAAATCCAAATACTTCAACACGTTCATCGTCCACGTGCATTCATCGTTAATGTAAATATGATCAAAAAATACAGTCTGACTTCAATTTGAGTTTGGTTTATTTTTGACCTTCGACTTAAATTAAGCGTCTCCGAACGCAAATGTATCAGAGACGTGTCGCAATGTTGCGCTACGTGACGCTATTATCCAACTAGGCCGTTAGGATACTGCACTTTATCGCTATGCTACTGTTTCGTCATGCATGAGTGACCATGGCACATCCCTTCACGGCTTTTCTCATTCAAAACCGAGGCGCAGCGTAATTCTAGGAACACTTTTGAAATATATGAATCATAATTAGACGTTTCTGACAGTTGGCTTCAAATTAGAATCTTTCTTAGAATATCATGAATTTCATGCGAAAATAAAGTATGTAGATATCCATATTAAATTAATTTTTCAATTTCAAAACATCGTATATTACTTTTTTTAAACACCCAATATTGCCATATATACAAATTTTATTATAAAATTGTTTTTCTAAAACAACAGGTATTTCACAAAAATGGTATTATTTTTTTTCCCGCCGCCAATTCGATTTATCTCGAAATTTCTCGCAGAATCGCAGTGTCTCGAATGTTTGTTTGCGATTACGCGCTCATACACAGTTGTACCAACTACCAATATCTTTGGTTGTACACAGTGGAATCTTTAGACAATACCAGAACCAGACACACGTTAAATAGTTCACAATGTAAAGGATCAACATCAACTATGTAAATCTTATTCCTTATTTAAAATTATTAATTCATTGTTACCGATAATTTTTAATTAGGGATGTTTAGAATGAATAGTTAACCTCAAATTAGACGTCAAAATAGGTCCTAACCTACAAGTTGTCATCTCGTGAATTTCACAAAGAGCCCAAAGGAATAAAGTGTCCCAAAATGGTCCTTTAATCTTCACTTAGGCTTTGGTGTGCTGTGCAAATTTATGTTGTCATTTCGGTAAATTATACTATAAAATGTCGAGTGAATTTAAATCACGAGATTCTCATTTAGCTTGGGAACTTCACAATCAGATAAATCGCCTCGATGTCACAGGAATAACGGAAAATGCAGCGTTCCCGGATAGTGTAAGTTTATATTATTTTCCTTTCTTTTAGAATTTTGGATGATTGATTAGCTTAATGTCACGATATAAGAGTTTGCAGCCCTTGAAGCTCAGATCAGGATCTCCAAGCCTCCATGCATTACACATGTTAAAGTTTTCCAGTTTATGAATAAAAAATTACATTCTCTCTCAATTTTCTCAATCCCTGCTGCGGTGCCACATTCGCATTAACACAGGCAAACCCCTTATCAATGATGATCGTTATGCGTTTCATAGTGTTTGTCGTTTGTTGTTGTTTAAGGTTACATATGTCAATTATGATGATATTTAACTTAATAAAATTTTGATGTTACATTTTTACGGATTACTGGTCAAATAAATGTATGAAGAAACGAGAAAAAATATGCCACGGTCCGGATTTGAACCCGGGACGGCACTATTCACGAGTGGAGCATTAACCAATTACGTTACCGAGGCCACAGCATGAATTAAAATTGATTTAAATTAATTAACTAATAAAATAAATAAATTAAACCAGGCAAAATAACATCATTACTTTATGATTATATTTATTTTATAAAGATATTTAGTCATCGAGAGTAACTGTAGAAAGGTAATTGATATTTTCACAATAATTTTATTTAGGTATGCTCTATATTGGTACGGTAATTCTAAAAATCGAAAAGATTATGCATATGAAAGTTTTATAATATCTTTGGTATAATAACTTCTGGAGAAGAAAAGGCCGGCTGGCAAAGAAGAGAAGGCGTATGAAATAAACAGTTACTGCCGATGACACTAAATATTTATTCACGGAATCTAAATATTAATTACAATTTAAATGTATAACCACAAGGGATAGTAAATGGAGAGGCAGTCGTAGCCATATAACGATCATCACTGATGAGGTTTTTTGTCTGGGTTGAGGTGAATGTGGCATCGCAGTAGGGATTGAGAAGGTACTTTTTTCCAAAAACTTTGACACGTGAAATACATGGAGGCTTGGGAGGCCTGGTCCAAGTCGCCACATTTGGTCACCTCTATATATGATATATTTTGTTTTATTTATAAGGAATGTGCCTCATGTTCTATCAATTTAAATGAAATAAATATTTTTCTCTATTTTATATTATCCAAAAATACTGTTCCCACAATACAATTAAAAAAAGGGCATTTTAAGTTTCTTTTGGTAACCTATTATTTGCCATTTAAATAAACAAAACTTTTAGCACTGTCTACCATGGTGTATAATCCTAAAAGAAAAAGTGGTCTGGCGGTACTTTCCATAGACTGGGGGAGGGTTAACTATGTCTGATCATTTTTTGATTGAAAAGGTTACTATTATGTATTTGGTTGGGAAATTCACATCGTTTGGTTAACAATTCTATTATTTCTTTGAACATTGTATTACTTTACTGGATATTTAACTATATTGTTATAAAGTCACCTTTTCCATCCAAATTTAACTACTTTGTTAAAAAATCGTTTTTTTAGTTGAAGATTCATCTCTGGTTGAAAATTTAACTATATTGATGAATATTCGTCTTTCTAGGTGGAAATTTAATGTTCTTGGTTGGAAATTTATCCTTTTTGGTTAAAAATGTAATTATTTGGTTGGCTACTTGGCCTATTGTTACCTGCTTCGTTGAGAATGCATATTTTTTGGTTGAAAAGTCGATTATTTAACTTAAATAAGTATAGTTGATAACTATTTGCTTCCAAATAAACTTTTATGTTAAAAATTCTACTGTTTTGCATAAAATTCAATAATTCGGTAGATATTTAAACTTTTTAAATTGAAAATTAAGTATTTGGTTTAAAAATCTTTTTTCTTGTTTAAAAGTTCAACTTTTTTGTAGGTAATTCATTTTTTGGTTTTAAAATTAGATAATTTTGTTGAACATTCATGTATTGTGTGCAAAGTTCGTCTTTTTTGACAGAACATTAATCTTCTTGGACGAAAGTTAATCTATATGATTAAAAATTTTAGAAGTTTATTGAAAATTCGTTTTATTTCTTCAAAGTTATTTTTTATCAGAGTTTTCTATCTGAAAATTTAACTACTATTCCATTTTTGGTTGAAACATTATCTTAAATATTGTATAAGTTAAAAATGCAAATGTTTGGTAGAAAATTGATTTATTTTGTTGAAAATTCGTCATTTTGGGTAGAAAATTAATTTTTGTTTAATAAAAATCCAATTATTTGGCAGAAAATTAATATATTTTGTTAAAAAATCGTATTTTTAGGTAGAAATTTTTTTTTTGTATTGAAAGTTGAAAATGTTTGTTGGGAATTCAACTAACTTGTTAAAAATCTATCCTTATTGATTGAAAATTATTTTTTTTGTTAAAAAATCATCTTTTCTTGTTTAAAAGTCCACTGTTTTCTAAAAAATTCGACTTTTTAGTTTTAAAATATTACACTTTTGTTGAAAATTCATCTTTCATGGTACACAAGTTATCTTTCTTTATTGAAAATGAAGTTCTTTGATGAAAATTCAACTTCTTTCTAAAAATTTGGTCTTTTGTCTTGAATATTCAAATATTTAATCGAATTTGAATCTTTTTTGTTTGGAAGCTTGACCACTTCATTGAAAATGCATCTTCATATGCTCAAAACTCAACTATTTTGTTAAAAATCTAATTATTTCGGGAAAATTTAATTATTTGGTTAAAGTCATCATTTCTGGTAGAAAATTTAACTATGTTAAGAATTCATCTCTTTGGATTAAAAATTTATCTTTTTTGGTTTTAAAAATAACTTATTTGTTAAAAATTCTTGATTTTATATTTGATTGAACTTTTCATTGTCTCAGTTGTTTCCATTTACATTGGAACTATTCAAACTAGAAATGTTCCTACTTGAAAGCTTTATTTTTCCTAAAATTGAAGCGTCCAAAAGTTTAATGTTGGGACTTTTTTCATAATTTAAGCAAAATAGATTTATTCCTGTGTGGAACTTGGTTTAACTTATTCAACTTGTAAGCTTTAAAAGTTGGATATTAGAATGTTCAGGTTCAAAACTGAAAAGTTCTCCAATTTGTATCTTTACAAAGTTGAGAAAGTTTAGACTAAACTTTTTTTTCATTTTCAAAATTTTAAAGCGATATTTTATTTAATTTCAAATTACTGAGGCGGAAAGAAATGCATGGAACTGTCTGTATTTTTATTAGTTTTTTTTTTTCTATTAAATTTTAATTTAGCCTTTTAAATAGATGGCGAATATTTCGATTTATAAGGCTAGTTTCTTTTTATGAATTTTATTTGAAGCTAATGGTTAGTGGTTATTGTTGCAGAATTTGAAAGAAAACTACAAACCAAAGACATTAATCGACAACACTCTAGAGATAATTGATCCAACTCCCAATATACACACATTATTTGTACAATTTGATAAAAGATTTTTCGGAAACAAGTTGCTTCCTGTAGAAGTGAAATGGAGTCATCGAATGACCTCGTAAGTAACTTTAAAAATCCTTAAAATTTAATGTCATTACATTAAGACTTATTCTTTTTAATTGAAATTTTCTTCATAGTTTAGTATTCAAATGCATTTCTTTACAGTTGTGCAGGCACTTGTTCTTTTAATACGGGAAGTCGATATTGCGTGATTGCTCTCAGTAGTCCTTTACTCAAACTCAGGCCTCGAAAAGATCTCATTGAGACTTTACTGGTAAGATTGTTTTAGTTTTGAGTCTTAATTGCGTCTTAAATAAAAACTTATTTAATAAATCTTCAATTAAATCTTGTACATTATTTTTCAGCACGAAATGATTCACGCTTATTTATTTATAACGAACAATAATCGGGACAGAGATGGCCATGGTCCCGAATTTTGCAAACATATGCACAGAATCAACAAAGAAGCCGGAACTCGTATAACCGTAAGTATATCAAAACCGAGGATTTTTCAACTAAATACTTAAATTTGAAAAAAAAACGTTCAAACAAATAGTTGAATTTACAATAAAAAATATTAATTCTCAGCAAAAAATATAATAATTGATATTTCAACGAAAAAAAATTAATTTAAGTGAAAACAATAAAATTTAATGAAAATGACAAATTCTGAATGCAAAATGTAATATTTAATATTTTAGCCAATGATATTGTTATTTTAATTCAGAAACAGTTGAATTCAATCATAAAAGACGTCTTTAAAAAAAGTTGAATTTTCAACCAAAGCAGATTATTTTTTAACGTAACGAAATAATGTACTTCTAAACAAAAAATATCAAATTTCTATAAAAAGAGATGAATTGTTGATGAAGAAAGACTGTTCATTCGAGAGAAAGAAAAATATCAAACATATTATTGAATTTTCAACAAAAAAGAACAATTTTCAACAAAACAATTGAAATTTTTAAGCCAAAAATACGAATTTTCTTCAAATTAGTTGAATATTCAACTTGAAAATCGAATAGGTAAATTTTTTGTTCAAAACATTGATTTTCAAACAAAAAGGAGTGTTAACAAAATAAGTAAATTTTCAAGCTGAGATTTATTTTTAACTTATAAAATCAATTTTTAATAAAGCGATTCAACTTTCAATGAAATATTTGTATTTTTTAATCAAGAAGATTATTTTACTCCAGAAAAAAATAGAATGATTATATGTTCAGATAAAAAAATTAATTTAAAAAAAAAACAAAAAAAACAAGGAATTTTTAACAAAATAGTTAAATATTCAACCAATAAATTTATGCTCAACAAATTATTTCATCTTTCAATCAAGTAGTTGAATTTTCTACCTGAAAAAAAGAATTATCAATCAAAAATCTAACAGAATTTTCAGTTAAGAAAATTAAATTTCAACTAAAAATACGGATTTTGATCAAAATAGATAAATCTTCAATCGAATAGTAGATTTTTTAACCAAAGAGATGTATTCTGAACCGAAAATATAATAGGAGACTTCAATAATAAATCATTAATTTTGAAAGAAAAATAGTTTGTTTTTCTTATTGAAACATGGATTCCAAAGGCTTTTAAGAGATTTCGAAATATTTCAAAAGAAGTCACGGGATTTCAATTCAAGAGATACCGAAGTATTTTCACAAATTTTGAAGAAATTACGGAAATTTTAATTGAATTTGAAACATTTCAAGGGATTTCATAAGATTTTAAAAGATTCCACAGGACTTGAAAAGATTTCTGAATATTATGAAGAATTTTAAGGGACTTCGAGGAATTTTTAATGGCCTTTATAAAATTCTAATGGATTTAAAAATATCTTAAGATATTTCAAGGAATTCTAAAGGATTCGCACGGTCTGTCTAGCCCATTTGAGTGATTATTTTATTTGAATAATGTAATTTAAATTATTTTATTTTATCAAGGACTCTAAACCCCTGTTTTCAGTTAGTTCTGAGCTGCTGAATGTAATTAATGCGTCTATTTAATGGCATTTTGAATATTTCAAGGATTTAAAAAGATTTCACGGAATCGCAAAGAATTTTAAGGAATTTCCAGATTTGAAGGATTTCAAAGATTTCCAGGGAGTTCAATCGTTTTAAAGTGATTTCCAGAGAATTTAACAAAATTTGAAGTGATTCGCAACATTTTACAGAGAAAATTGTAAAGATTTCCAGCGATTCCACGAGATTTATTTTTTTTTCATATAATTAGTAAGAGGAAACTTACGAAAAAAATTCTTTGGACTCCCCCTCCCCCTATTCAAGAATTTGTCGGATTTTCCACCCCCCCCCCCCCCCCCCCCCCCCCCCACACACAAAAGCTTTATGTAATTAAAGAATGCTCCCTAAATCAATATAAAAGACTTGTAAAAATACAAAGGTCGACAAGGTATTTATCCAGTAACCAGAATATACTTTTCCGGAGGTTGTTTATGTGCTGATTTTAAGTCTGAAATATCCTATCCTTAAAGTGTCAAAATCGTGATTTTTCGACATTTTTGAGGTTATATTATACAGAAAGGTAATTTTATTTTATGTATCTATTAGTGGGTCCTTAAAAAACTAAACTGTCTCTTTGAAACGCACTTAAATTTGTCCAGATTTCTGTTTTTGTCTTTGAGAAATTGTATGTTGAAATTAAGTATTTTGACTCACTTCTCAATTTTTGAATATTGTATGTAAATTTGAATCCACCATATTAAATTGGTAAATTTCAATATTTTGACCAGATTCGTATTCAGCGACCCCGAAAACCGTTGAGTACAATTTTTCAAGGCCCTGTACCACTTTTTTTTGTAAATTTGAATCCGCCATCTCGAATTTGAAAAAACAGGGTGATTTTTTTAACTTGAAACTTTTAAATACCATTTAAGATTTCGAACTTGCCCCCACCCCCAGGGGGCGGTGTGGGGAAGCCGATTTTAGCATCAATGTATGTACTCTTCAGAGTGATTAAATTATGATTCATAACATTTTTTCATAGAGTGTCTATTTTTCGAGATATTTGAAAGTTTCAAGTGGAAAAAATCACCCTGTATAGGTATATATTCCTATTGGAAACGAGTCAGGCGGCCCTCACTGTTAACATTTCAGTCCCCCCGAAATCCGTCCAAGGCCATTTGAAGGCGACCCCCGCACTTGACTGAAAGCGAGAGTTTGGTGTATTCTGACTTCAGATGCGTAATCAGCGACCCCAAAAACCACCAACTACAATTTTGCAGGACGCAATGCTTCTCTTTTTTGGTTTCGGAGGTTATGGTTCAATAGATTGTTAGTACGTATGTTCAAAAATCGAGAAATAAGTCAAATACTTAATTACAACATACGATTTCTTAAAGACGAAAAAAGATATCCGAACAAATGTAAGTGCATTTTAAAAAGAAAGTTTAAGATTTTTATGTCATATTAATAGATCCGCCAAAGAAATTTAACTTTGCGTGTAACAAAACCTCACATATGTCGAAAAATCACGATTTCGGCACATTTAGGTTAGGATATATCCCGAAAACCAGAGTCAATTGAGAAATTTTGACCTCGGATTCGAATTCAACGCATCAAAAACCCTCGGCAAAATATATTCTGGTTTCTGGGTTAGATGGTCGGCTAAATTGTGTCGGCCTGTGATAGTTCATAATTAAATCAGTTTTTAATTCCTATACTTTTTTTTAGATATACCACAGTTTTCACGCAGAAGTAAAACTTTACCAGCAACATTGGTGGAGATGCAACGGACCCTGCCAAGGAAAAAAACCATTCTTCGGAATGGTTCGCCGATCTATGAATCGCGCCCCAGGACCAAACGACTTCTGGTTCAAAGAGCATCAATTAACTTGCGGTGGTCAATTCATCAAAGTTCGAGAGCCGGAGAAGCCCGAAAAAGGGAAGAAAATCAAGAATGATCCGAAGAAGGATCCTAAAAAGTCAGGCATCGATAAATGGTTGACTCCATCTCCAAAATCCAAACCAAAGGATAAACCTTCTAATGGTTTATCAAAACCAAAAACTAAACCCGGACTGAATGGTTTAAACAAGCCCAAAAATAAACATGCACCAAATAATAACAATATCAATAAACCTGGCTCGAGCTCTAATATTAATAAACCAGGTGGTTCAGTTTTAAGAACGAAAGGAGGTTCTAAAGTTATCACCGTAAACAAATGGAACACGAATACTTCGGATGAACCAGGAATACAAAAGCTCGGAAATGCAACAAATAACGTTCACGGTTTTGGAACCGGGGGCCCAGGTTCTTCCACTTCAGTGACTTCAAAAGGCTCTTCAGGAAACCACTTTTCTTTCTCTGGAACTGTGGGAGGTTCATCCACCGGACAAAGTAAATTGCTAGATTTATTCAGTCAACCTAATACGAAGCCACAATCTCAATTAAATGATAAAAAGAATCAAGTTTTGGGCCCGACAGTAAAATGTCCAATCTGCAAGGACCTGATCACAGAGAAAAAAGCCAATGAACACATCGATGCTTGTTTAATAGAGGAAGAAGAGAAAAAGAAGACTTCCATCATTAGTCCAACTCTGAAATCTACTCCTGGTCTTGTAAATTGTCCTGTTTGTTCTAAATACATTTCCAGTACTTTGATAATTGACCACATCGATTTGTGTTTGACGCTCCAAGATAAAGCGAAGAGTTCTTCAGTGCCTGAAGAATTCAACTCACCTTCGACTGCAACTACTTCTTCGCCTCCCTTGATTTCAATTGATGCAAGTCCGCAAAGTCCGATCGTCATCCACGATTCGGATAGTGATATTGAAGCGCCGAATAAGAAACGGAAGAGTAATGGTTTAGTTGACTTTTTCTTCAAAGTGCCTAAGGTGGCGAAGACTGAAGATGTCATCGCTAACTGCCCAGTGTGTGTTAAGGAGGTAAATGTGAAGGATATGAATCGACATTTGGATGATTGTTTAGCTGGATTTGGTGAAGATGTCGATACGCAGGAAGCTGGGACTTCTAAGGAAAGAGATTCGAACGAAATAAATCCAAACGGAAAAGGAGAACCGGAAACATGTCTCATCTGCAATGCAGTTTTGGAACCGTCAGTTTCTTTAGTTCAACATTTAGATGATTGTCTCAAAAATATGTTCAACGATGACACTGAGAGTTTTGAAAGTAGAAGTTTTATTGGAGATAAAACTTCAAATCCTAAAGAAGCTGAACCTGACAATTCAATATTGTCAGTGGAGGATAGCTTTAAAGATGAATCTCAAGAAGAGAATGAGTTGAGTGATTTAAGTGAATTAGGTGAGATTGCGGACTCTGTTGAAACTAGCAATAGATCTCCCTGTCCGGTTTGTATGAGCATGATTCCCGAAAAGATTATGACTCTTCATTTAGACGCTTGTCTGGGGGAATAGACGTATGATAGGCATGAAAGTAGAATATTTCAAATCAAATCAAAGCTGTGACTGTTAATTAATAAGCTTCGACTCAAGAAAGAAGTATTACGAGTAAAAGGATTGTGAAAGGAGTTTTTTGTATGTGATTTATGTTCTAGGTTTTAAAAGCCAGTTTTCAGATAGAGAAAATGCAAACTGATCTTTAATTATAGACTGCTAAAGTTTTGCTCAGGGCGAAATAAACATAATTGTTTTCTAATAAATGAACATTTATTTTTGTATTGACACAGCTAATTTCTAGCCCCCAATTTCCTCTATAATACCATATATTCAATATTTGGTCTCTATAATCCAGAATATTCGGAATGCTCTAAAAGATTAAAAAGCGCTTTTACAATATTTGAAATATTTTGGAAAATTCTGGAAAATACCGCAAGATTCTTTAAAATTAACAAATTTACGTCCTTAAAGTATTTCAAATAGAGCAATCTAATGAAATTATAAGTAAATGTTTTCTTGATTCTGGAATTGAATCAAAGTAAAATTTATACCCCCCAAGAGCATCTATTACAAAGATTATATTTTTGCAATTTTACTGAGTTTTAATTCAACATTAAGGGAAAGTGTACATACTACATGAGGCGTTTTTCTCTTATTTAAATAAAGACAAGAATAACATTTTCTTAAATCCAAAAGGGATAAAACGATACAAACAAAAGAAAAACGCATCACGTAGTATGTGCACGTTCCCTAAGAATATTTTTGGCGACGTTATTTATTATTCGCTGTGAGCCGCGCTCGTGTCGCCACCTAGCGGATTTGAAAGTTAATATCGGGCGTGTGTATTTACATGAGACTACATGGGCAATAATACAAAAA
>NC_046659.1:96019678-96043063 GCF_010883055.1 Belonocnema kinseyi | reverse complement strand
CACATAGCTAGAAGGTTAAGTCATTCAAAAAAAAATGTATTTCAAAGAAATACACAATAATAAAAATAAGTTTTATTGGAGCTTGTTTAAAGTACAATTGTCGCCTTCTTAGATTATAAATCTTCCAGGAAAAAATTTTCCATTTTTAAGCATAGTTTTTTAAAATACAGTTCTCACTAATTACTAGTTTTCCAAGACGACTCTGAAACCGTTCAAAAAATGTAAGCGTCTAAATGATTCAATCTCAAATTTTATTCAAATACAGTTTCAGTCTCAAATATTCCATTTTCAAACCATTAAAATAAAAAATTTATTTATTAGAAAAAAGAATAATTATTTAATTAATTAGTAGCAATATTTGACTGTGTATATAAAACGAGCAAATATAAGTCAAATGTTTCAAACTGGATATTTTTAAATAGAAAGCCTTGATTCATCAAAATGCCAAAGAGATGAGAACTTTCAACTTCGCTATTTTAATTGTTTTGACTTTGAAAATTTTTCATTTTTAAGTAAAATAATAAAATTTTGATGTAAAATTTAGTAGCCGATTTACTAAAAAACTTAGCAATTTAGAAAAACAATTTTTGACAAACTGGTACATTTTTAATTTTTGTTTTTAAATAAATGTTCAGAGTTACAAAGACGCTTGAAATCGAAGTTATGTTTTTCCTCTTTACAGCAGCTATCCACTTATTTCTTTGTAGTATTTTATGTGATGCTTTATGAAATTTATAAAATTTGCAATCCTTCGTTTTACCATTATTCTTACAATTCACAACACAACATGTATAATTCCACATACTGCCTACTGAAATGCATATAACATGTAATCAAAACACACGCCCGCTAAACTCATTACTCGCCACCCCGCGCGCTGGCATCGTTTCGTCTATCCCCTCCAATCGGCGGCTCACGGCGAATAATCATGATTTTCAAACTAATGTGAAGAATTCCTGAAAATAAAATCAAGAATCTAACGACCAAATTCGGACAAACACTATCAAATCTTCCCATTGCAATTTGAAAAAGAAAAACAAACTTCTGTCTCCTAAAAAAGAAAAGAATCTTCCCTCCTTGTGGCCAGAAATAAAAAAGATTTATTTTATTTTCAGGAATTCTTCACATTAACTTGATTACGTAGGTCGAAAAGATTGCAAAACCGGAAAAACCTAGAAAGACGACCATACCTACTCGAAGGTTTTTGGTGTACTGAATCCAAATCTGGCCTCAGAAATGTTCCGTCACCCTAGGTTAGGATATCTCGGATTTGGATTCAGTACACCAAAAATCTTCAGGTAGGTATGGTCGTCTTTCTAGGTTTTTTTCTTGGTCAGTCTGTGTTATTGGACGTTAAATAGGATGTTAAATTGGATTTTAATCTCATTTAAATACCTGAAATTTTCATGATTTTCAATTAATTTTCATACAAACTTTTCTCGTAAAATACCCATCAAAGATAGATTGCAGATGATTAAGCCAGATTTTCAGAAAAATGATGAAAATAAAATTATTGGTGTAATACTAAAATTTTATTCCTGGTTGAGAAATTATTGATGTGTACATATATTATTAAAAGTTAACACAAAATCTAGAATATTGTTATTTTCACATTGGTTAAATTAAGGGAGTGAGATTTTTTAAATTGGTTGATTTCTATAATATAGTTTAATAAATTTACATAATTAAAACATTGTATTGGCCCACTCAATATTTCTATGCTTTAAAAATCGGTATTTTAACAAGATTTAAAAATATGATGCGCACGTGTGCGTCGTATTATTCTATCACTGTGAGGGACAGATTGTTATCTGGGATAAATTGATTTTATAGTTTTTTATAGTATTTAATTTCAGTTTCTTTCATAAAATCTTAAAGAAAAAGTTTAATATGTAAAATAATCCTATGCACATCATTTTCTAGGCGTTAAAAATCATTTAAAATATTTTTACAATCTGTAGCAAATATTTCACTTCTTTCAAAATAGTTGGAAAATATTTGTAAAGCGGAACAATGTTTTTAATAGTAAAAGGGTTTTCCTGTAAATGTTTAGAACAGAACAAAAAATTTTACAAAGAGTAAATGTGAGAAACAAAAGTGAAATCAACATTGTGACCAATAATCTATCAGCAGCAACTTATCAGCGAATAAACGACTGTTAATCAACCATGACTTCTTCGTTAATAAGTGGCTCTTAATAAAAGTTCCCCTCTTCAATTTTGGGGCTCTTCGGCATTTAGCCTCTTCATTCTTCGGGCAACTGCTTAGTTAGTAAAATAATTAAAAACAATGCTAATCGGGAAAAAGTTTCTACCAAAAATCTAGGAAAAGAAATATCTTTCTATAAATTCGAAGATTTTAATTCGAATGCTACCGTCCTACTTAAAAGTATTAAAATTCGCAATAGAATAAGGTACCTGCCTCTCTAGTTGTATATAAAAAAATGAAAAAAACACTCCGCGATTCTCATGCTCAAAGGAACCTAAACCTAGGAATCCGTCCCGGGACGCGTCCATCACCTGAAATTGAAGCCGCAATAGGGCATTTTCTTATTCACTTGTTAACACGCACAACCCCTGAAATCGTACACCGTTTATTTTATATCGCCGAGAATTAACGGAATTTAAAATATACATAACAAATAATAATTTTTTAAATTACTTTTAAAAGTAATAAAACTTATATGCAAAATTCACATAAAAAAATCACACACTTTGTAGATTTGGCGCCTGATAAAAACAAAACGGTGCCCGTTGAAAATAAAATAATGAAAACATCCTATAAACTGAAATAGTAAGTTTTAAATTTTAACTCTATATATTTCATTCAAAATAAAAATGTCAACTCTAGACCCATAATTTTTACTAAATTTAAAAGCAAGAAGTACAAATTTCTTTCAGTTTTCATTTACTTTATGAAAATGTATTAATCAAATGATACTAAACTGGTAAAAACTATAATAATAATTTACAAAGACAATTAACCTAAGGAGTTCTTAGCATTGAAAACACTGCAAATATCATTATAATATTATAATTATGAAAATATCTCAGCTACCCTGAAAATTCATTATCCATCAATTTAAATTGTTTATTTTCAATGTTATTTTTTACGATTAAAACCAAAGATAGTTATCTTAGCATTAAATGGATCTAATAAAATTTGTAAATAAAATGTTAATTTAGCTTGTGCTGTTTTTCCAAAAATTTCATTCTTCATGACAAAGCTTGTGTCGCATGAAAAAAACTTGTTTTAAATTTTATTTTTTACGATTAAAGCAACAACTGCGCGTTCCCTGAAAAACGATTAACAAATTTCTAGATCTTTTTTGGGTGTTCAACTTTGATCAATTAATATTGTTGTACTTTGTATCGCTTTTCGTATTTTCGATTTTTTAAGAGAATTCTATTTTCGTTTTTCTTTCTTGTTTTTTAATTTTGTAAATCCTATAACTCTGCTAATTTTCTTTTCATTGATAAAAATCGTAAGGATAAATTGTTTGATTAATTGCTTTTAAATCTTTGAAAAATGGTCTCAGAAATTTCGAAAATGTTCTAACTTTGTGAATTTGTATCTAAAATAGCTGATTATTGAACTTGAATTTCTTTTAGCCCCTGAAACTGTGTGCCAAGTTTCAAGCTAATCCGATTTGTCTTTCGAAAGTTATCAGGTTACAGACGAGAAGTACAAAAAGGACATACAGACATCGTAAAACCTATTTTTTTCGGATTTAGATGGTCTCGAAACGTGGAGATTTAGAAAAATCCGCGATAGTCAGCTTTCACTTAAGGCTAGTACCTTCTCATTATTATAAGAATGTAATAATTTTCAAAAATGGCTCAATGGATTTTTTTTCTTCTTAAAATGTTCGTCATATTATAAACTAACATAACCACTCCAAAAATTTTAAAGTTGGTTTAGCTCCACCGTGTATTTCAATTTATGCAACCAAAATCAATAAAAATATATTTTAAATTATGTGGAGAAAAAGTACCTAAATGAGAATAAAATTTATGGCCATACCGATATTTTAAAGTAAGGGAAATGTAGAAAAGCCAACGAAATGAAATATAAATTCAAGTAAATATTTATGAAAATGATTTTAAAAAAGAACTTTAGTCAAAAATGTAAGAACAAAACACTGTAAAAATAAAATTAAATCAAATGTCTCGCGAATTCCACGAGCTGGTTGCCCAATACATAACTTTCTTATTCTTACACTCAGAAAACGATTTATTTGAATCAACAATATTTTTGTTGGTTCAACCATAGAATATATGATTATTATATGTACAAAGAAAGATTTAAAAAATCAAAATCAATTTTTCGTTTGCTTCAACAAAATCTTTTGGTAGATGGAGGATTTCACTGATTCAACAAAAAACATTTGTTGGATTAATAACATGTTTTGTTGAATCAATACAAATTTGTTTGACTGAACCAAATGTTCATACATATGCATGAAAACAATTTTATCGACAAAAAAACTGCTTCAACTTGCACTTACCAAATCCTCAGAATGGAAAACCACAATCGACATCTAGAAAAAGTTAGAAAGGTCCTCTAGAAAAGATTTTTGAATGCAAAGTCACGCAAAAATCCAGCTTCCCGCCCGAATAACGAATCACGAAATTACCAAGGGAAAGCACTATAGACATTTTTACGCACGTATAAATGCATTAAAAACAATAAAGTATCTTCAAATATCATTATAATTCAAAATTTGTCGCTTGAAATCCGAAATTAATCCAATTTTAGAGTAGAAAGACAAAGTGAATCGGCCACTTTCACTGCATCAACTTGGCGAAATCAGCTGTCTAACCTCTGAATTCAAACCTCGAAAATAACAAAAAATTCACTTTGATTTTCCGAACTTTTTGTAAAATCATAATCATAAGTAATTCGGACATTAAAATCCATACGAATTTGGATTGAATAAGACGAAAACCATTTTTTTTTCTAAAATCTCCGAAATCACCGAGCTCAACGCGAAGCTTTTGATTCTAAGAATGGACGTTGTCAACTGATTCTGACAACCCAGCCCGCCAACCGACACGTTGAAATTCGAAAACGAATGTTCAATTTTGGATTATTTTATTTCTCTGCAAATATTCACTTGAAACTTTATATTTTGAGAGAGAAATGCCTGCGATTGATCAAGAAGTTAGCGAGTATCATTATTTGTAGACATAATTAACCAACTATTGAAAATAAATAAAAATAAATCAGTTGGCAGTATGGCATGAAGCATGCGCATCATCTCGAAATACCGCGGGAGAAAACCTCTATTGTTTCGAGAATTTAAATTTAAATTCTAATTCATTTATTGAGAGAATCGAATAATTAAATGAAATATTTTCAGATTAGAAAAAACTAAACTATTTATATTTTCTGTGGAATTTTCCATTTCTTTTCCCTGGTTGGAGAAAACCAGCTTGATTAGAAAAATTAAATTTTAAAAATCAAGTTTTAATAATTATTGTTTATTAATATTGCAGTTTTTTACAGAAAAGACATAGATTGCGTAATTATACGGAACTAATAATAGGGTATCTATTTTTTATATTTTACATAATTAATATAATTATATTGTATGAGAGAAATCAATTGCAATAGCACTTTAAGTTGTGCCTATAATTCTGTTACAAATTTTGAAAATAAGAAAATAATGATCAAATACAGTTATTTGTTAAAAGAATGGTGTCAGTTTTTCCCAAATTTGTAAAAAGGGACAGTAAGACGAAATTCAATAGCAAAAAATATTGTTAAAATATTTTTTTTTCACTTTTAAAATGTTTTTATTGAAGATCATTTTTTAAATTTAAATTGACATCAGTATTATTATTCTGAATTTTAAAATCATAGAAAAAACTACTTCTTTCAGAAATCTGATTTTTCGCACAACTAGATTAAAAAAATTTAACTTTAAATTGTCTAAAGTTGATTCGATTTGAAAACGTTAAGTGTTTAACTTTTGGCATTTGCAGAGATTCACATAAAATGTACTTCATTTGGAAAATTCAAGCATATTTCGAGCTTCAAATAATGTAAAATCAACGCTTCTAAGTTGGAAAACTCTAAAGTTTTCTTTTATCAAACTTCAATTTGGAAGCTTTCAGTCTTAAATTATTTAAATTAAACTCTGAGATAGCTTTTAAAAATTAAAAATTTTAATATTCCTAAAATAGTAGAAATATACACAAATAAAGAAGAACATTTACTTCTTATTTTCAAAGTACACATATCAATGAATGAAATTGATTTTCTCATTTGTCGTGTCAAGGTCTGAAAATTTCTTGTAAAATCCATCCGTGTTTGGATTAAGAGCATTGCAGGCACCGCAGGTGAATTCTTGAATAAAATTGGGATAGAAAAGCAAAACGTGTTCTTGGGTCCAGTGTATAAATATTTGAAATTCCGATAACAGTACGTCTACAGATTTCTCGTCCAGCCTCACCCTTAAAAATAAATGACACAACAGTTTAATAATCTTGAGAATGTTTACAAATAATTCATTAATTTTAAATAATTTTCTGGCTTTAGTCTTACCATTTCGATCCTTGAGAAACAAATTGGAAGTTCCTCTCGATATGTAAAATTGATGTATAGTTGTACAAAGCACCTCCTTTTTTAAAAGACGTAATATTTAAACTATCTGACTCATCGTTTAAAATTAAAGTGACATCAGATCCAGTATTAATTGCTGACAAAGAAAGTCTGGGATTCTCATCATAACAATGCCCGAGAACTAACATTTCGTGATTTTTTTCAAGCGGTATGCTGATGTTGTGAGAAGAGCTGACACTATTCGTTGATAAGATGCAAGTACCTTCAAAAAAGAAGAAAATTGATTAATTTCATTTTTCAGAGTGGCCGCAAATTTAATTTTCAAAATTCCTCTACCTTTCCTTGATGTTTCCCTGACCATTAATGTTCAAAGACCAGAATTTTAATCTTGTAACATTTTTAACATAAAATCTTCTATAAATGGCATAAAACGACCTCAAATTATACTTTCCAAATTTGTAATTAATTTTTTTTTATTTGAACCAAAAAAGATTAATTTTCTGCTATGAAAAATGAATTTTGAATTTTTTTAACACATTTTCAACAAAAAAGTTGAATTTTTGACAAAAAAAGATGAATTTTTAACCAAATAGTTTAATTTTTCACAAAATAATTAAATTTTCAATCCAAAAGGACGAATTTTCTGCCAAAATAGACAAGTTTTCAACATAAAAGTTTAATGTTCTATATTATTTGATACATAAAAAAAGAACAAAATATCAGCAAATTAGTTAATATTTCAACCAAAGAGTTGATCTTTCAACAAAGTAATTACATTTTCAACAAAAAAGTAGAATTTTATACCAAATGGTGTAATTTTCAACCTACATAAATGAATTATTACCAAAAAGACGAATTTGCAACGAGCAAGACTAATTTTCTAAAAAATTAATGAAATTTCAACAAAACACATGAATTTTTAAACATGTAGTTGAATTTACAACAAAATGTTGAATTTTCAACTAAATAGAAAAATACGAGTACATGTTTAACCAAGCTGTTTTACTTTTAATCGAGAAGTTTGATTTTCTAACCAAAAAGAAGAATTTTCAACAAAAAAGTTAATTTCCAACCAAACAGTTGGACATTTAACCAAAGAAAGAGGATTTTCAATCAAGAACATTTTTTTCTACCAAAAAACAAGAATTTTCAACTAAAAAGGATAATTTTGTAGTAATCACTGGAAAATTTGCATTTGAAATAAAAAAAATAATTAAAAAAAAATTGCAACAAAGTCTTCAAATTTTTAATCAACGAAATAAATTTTCAACTAAAATTATTAATCATTAACTGAAATAGTTAAATTTTCAGTTAAAAAAATGTTTTCCCGAAAAAAAAACGAATTTTCAAAAAAGATATAAATTTTTGAATAAAATTAGTAATTATCAACGAATATGTTAATATTTAATGTTTTCAACCAAAAAGGATTTTAAGTTTAAATAAAAAAATAGTTAAATTCAACCAAGAGACGATATTTCATGCAGAACAGTTGAATCCTTCAAGAAAGAAGGTTCATTTTTAAGCAGAAAGTTTCATTTTTAACTAGAAAAGATGAAATTTATATCAAACAAGATAAATTTTCAAACCAAAAAGACAAATTAAACAAAAATAGTTACATTTTCAACAACAAAATATGAACTTTCAACAAAAAATTGATTTCCTACCAAAATAGTTTAATTATCAACGCAAAAAGAGGGATTTTGAACAAAATAGTTCAAATAGTTGAAATTTCAACAAAATAAATGATTTTTTAACCCAGAAAAAGGAATTTTTAATCAATCAGTTGAATTTTAAACGAAAAAGGTGAATTTTTAACAAAATTGTTGAATTTACAACAGATAATTACAAGTTTTAATAAAAATTATAATTGTCAGGACAAAGGAGCTGAGAAAAAAATATATAAGGCAAATAAATTACTAACAAGAAATTTGAATCAGGGTGGCCATAAACTTGATTTTAAAAATTCTCTAACTTTTCTCGGACCAATTTTTCATTTCCCTGGCCAAAAATATTCAAAAACCATAATTTCAATCTTGTAACATTTTTAACTTAGAATCATTAATAAACGGAATAAAATAATATAAAGTAATATAAAATAAAAATTTCAAAATTATTATCTTTAACGCGTATTTAAAGTGCCTCTTATTGAAATGGCCCTACTTTCATAAGATTTTTTTTATTTCTAAAATGCTTGAACTTTTCCCTCACTTTCCCTGACCAATAAAATTCCCTGAATTTTTCCTGATTTCCCGGTTTGCTGTGACCTACGACCACCTTGTTTTTGGAACCAAACGAACCAAAAGAGACTGAAAAAACTTTAAATTTCTACATTACTTTTTAAAAAAAAGAACATCTTACTGAAAAGAGCTCGAAGCAAAGGATTATCCGTGAATTTGTGAAGCCTTGTTCTCACCAAAAAGTAATCAACAATATCAGGATCGTATTCTATATCAATTTTGTCGTTATTCAATAGCAATTCTCCTTCGTTAGCTTCAGCAGGGAATTTTGCTTTTATAGTAAATTCATTCATATCATTCAAATCCAAACTGCTACTATTTCCTCCGATGAGATCATAAAAGGCTCGCATCCGCCATCCTACCTTTAATAAATTTTGTGGTAACTGAAAAAAGATTGTTTGACGTAATATCTCACGTTAGCGAGATTTTTAAACCAGTTCGAGCCAAGGGTGAAGAGTTCGCAAGTAAATTTAGAAAAATCTTTAAGAAGAAATACATTTAACAGTATAAATATTTAAATAAAAATGTAAGACTCACATTTTCAAATTTAACGTTAGCCTGATAATTTCTCAGAGTCGACAATTGTCTGGACGTTTCGTAACAGGCTTGGGTGTAAGGAACGAAAGCTTTTCCTTCTGTCTCTTTTCGACAAACATTGTATGGCCATTTATCTTCCAAACTAGAGAAAGCTTGTTCGCGACTAACTTCTCCTGATAATTTTATTAATAAGGATGATCCACTGCATTTTCCTTTTGCTGAATCTGCGAGACCCCAGACTAAATTCATTTTAACTGAAGATGGATCGCTTGCTTTTGTGCTTAGGAAATTCCATTCCCATGGGACTTCTCTTTCTCCTTCAAAGCAAAACTACAATTTGTGTGTACATTAAATTGTGTATATTTTGAAGAGATATTTTAGGATAAAAAAAATTGAGTGAAATTACCTTCAGAACTTTTTGGCCAGGTGCTGTTTTACTGGCTTTTATTTTGAGCGAATCGGAAATCCAACTCGTTATTTCGTAGAATATTGCCAAGTTCCATTGGTCAAGAACTTCCGAGGAAGTTAAATCTTTGTGTTTTAAAGATACCAAGTGGTACTTATCACTTTTTGAATATTCAAGTTTCACCTGGAGTTGTAGATTATTATTTATTCATTTCATATTAATCAGATTTTAAAAATTATTATAAATCCAAAATTTAAATTAAAACATTGAAAATGTTACCTCAGTAGAGTGAGAACTGATTGGCTCAATGTGTGCTACAACGCCGCAACTACCTCTCGGAGGGACATATGTAAAGTAATCGACATAATGAATTCCCATTAATATGAATTCAATAACTGGCCAGTTTCTAAAATGAAAACAAAATGAAAATTTGAGGAGTTGAACACTCTTGAAATCTGGTGTAAAAACCTGTGTAAGGTCATTGCATTTTTTTAAATTTAAAAAATTTTTGTGAAATATTTGGAAACTATGTGACAACTCTTGTTAGAAAAGTTTAAAATCTTTAAAATATTTCTGAAAAATTTGTAAAATTGCTGTGACATCTTTAAAATGTTTAAATCTGGTGTCCAAGCCTTCGCAAGACTATTGAAATCTTCAAAATTGTTGTGATCTTTGAAGTTTTGGTCATATCTTTTAAAGAACTCTGAAATATTTGAAATCTTTAAAAACTTTTTGAAATCATTTGAAGTATTTTAAAATCTTTGAAATATTTGTGAAATCGCTGTGAAATCTTTTAAATATGATATCCAAGCCTTCATATGACCATTGAAATCTTTAAAAAACTGTTATAATCTTTGAAATTTTTGTCAGATCTTTTAAAGCTTTCTGAAAGCTTTGAAAACGTTGTGAAATCGATAAAATCTTTAAATCTGGTGTACAAGGCTCCGTAAGATCATTGAAATCTGTTCTAAATTATTGAAATTTTCGAAATTCTGTAGAAATCTTTAGAAGCTTTCTGTAATGTTTTAAATCTTTCTGAAATTTTCATGAAATCTTCATGAAATATTTTAAAATATTTAAAAATATTTTTGAAAACTTTGAAAACTTCATAAGACCAATGAAGTCTTTTAACATTTTTGTAATCTTTGAAATTTTTTATAAATCTTTTAAAGCTTTCTGAAATCTTTAAAAACTTTGTGAAATCTTTTCGAATATTTTAAAATGTTTTAAATATTTGTTAAAGCGTTGTGAAATATTGAAATATGGTGTCTGCTTTCGTAAGACTATTAAATTTTTTCACATTTTTTTAATTCATTGACATTTTGGTGAAATTTTTTAAATCTTTTGAAGTGTCTCAAATCTTTGAAAACTTTGTGAAATCTTTAAAATCTAGAAATCTGGTGTACAAACCTCCATAAGACCATTGGAATATTTTCTAAGTTTTTAAATTTTTGAAATTTTGTAGAAACTTTTTGAAGCTTTCTGTAATTTTTGAAATCTTTAAAATCTTTTAAAGCTTTGTGAAATCTTTTAGGATATTTTGAAATATTTTTTGAAATATTTGATGTCATGAAATCTAGTGTATAAGCCTTCGTAAGACCATTGAAATATTTTTATATTGTTTCAAATTTTTGAAATTTTAGTGGAATCTTTAAAACGTTTGTGAAATTTATGAAATCTTTTAAAACTTTTCAAGTCTCTAAAATCTTTAAAAACTGTGTGAAATCATTTAGAATAATTTTAAATCTTTAAAATATTTGTAAAACATTTGAAATTTAAAAAATTTGAAATCTTGTGTACAAGCCTTCGTAAGATGATTATTAATTTTTCCAAATTTGTTACCAAAATTTGTGAAACATTCGCAATCTTTTTGAAATCATTGTTAAATACTTTGAAATCTTGAAATATGATGGACACTCAAAAGTTGCTAAAGATTTTAATTTTACATTGATAAAAAAGAGACATTCGAACTTTAAATGTAAATATTAATATACTCACTGGTAATTGCTGCGATGAGAAAGCATAACATTTCGAAATATATTCTCCTTCGAAATAATTTTTTCACAATCGAAAATTTTAACTCTCAAATGACCTCCGAGTTCAGGAACATTTGACTCGTACAAGGTTTTCGTCTACATGGAATGTCTGTTATATTTAGAAAAAATGACAAAAACTCGATAAACTAGATCGTTAAAATAGAATGTTCAAATTACCTTCATTGGTTCCGTTGGATTTTTGTTAACTGTGTATTGCGTTATGCATTTAGGACAAATGGTTTTTAATTTTTCATTCACTCTCGAACCTCTAATGGTCGTAATTGTTCGCACATGTGCTGTTACTCCCAGTTTTAAACCCTCTAAATTTTAATTAAGGGATTATATTAAAAGCAAAGTAAAAATTAGAAAATTAACAATTAAAAAAATATTTCAATATCAATGGTGTTGAAATCTTAAAAGTGTACAAAAATTATTTAATTACATGAAAATGTGTAATTTTTAAAAATCGTACCTGCTGGAGTGTTGTAGGAAACAAAAAGTTTCTCCTGAAGTCCAAAAGTGACATTTATTGGCAAGTAACCATGAACTGACTGAGCCCGCTGCGCCCCATACCACAAATCTGTTAGAGGATTATAATTTTCAATCACCTGTGTTCCATGAATCGAAGTTCTGCAATAGAAAAATTCAGATTAAAAGTTCTTGAAATTCTTCGTTGTAATTTTTATGCTGTCTAATATTATTACTTTATTTTAAAGATTAAATCGAAGTTGATTAGTTGGATTATTGGAAAATTTCATTTTTTCAAATTTAATCGGAATTAAAATATTTAGAATAACACCCAACGAGGTAGTTAAAAATGTTTAATTTCCGTTTCATTAAAATTTTTTAGAAAATAATAATTTTTCAAATTCATTTTTGCTATGCTAGAATTTCTAAAAACTTTGCTCTAAATATTAAATTAATTTAAAACTGATTAACGTTGATCAATGTCAACTATTTTGAATAATTAAAAATAAAATTATGAGAGAATTTTTATATTATTATAAATATGTTTAGCATTCTATTTCTAAATAAACACATTTTTTCTAACTGACCTAAAAATAACATGATTATTGCGAGAGTTGGGAACGTGCGTGAAATTTCCTCTCATAGAAAATAATGAAGTGGCCGTTGCTGCAATTCTCACATTGGTACCCAAATCAGTGACATGGATAGATTCTATAGTTAATGGTACAGTGACGCGTTGCTGATTAATATGGAATTCCATGTTTTGATAAAGATGGAAAGTACTCTGTTGCAAAGAGTCCAAATCTAAAAAATTTAAATTTAAGAATAAGGAGTTAGGAAAATTTTCTTACATCCTCAAAATCTTTCACAACTCTTTGATAACTTTGTGAAATTTTCGTGAATTTGTTTGAAATTTTTGTGAAATCTTTCAAATCTTTGTTAAAAGTCTTAAAATCGCCTGAACTCTTTTGAAATCTTCGAAATCTTTGTGAAAACTTTGTTAAATTTTTTTCAATCTTTGTGAAATCTGTAAAATCTTTGTAAAACCTACAAGATCTTTGTAAAAAGTTTCAAATCTTTAAGGAATTTCTAAAACCCTTAGAACCTTCGTTATTTTATTAAAAATTTTTAAAAGCTTTTGAAATCTTGAAAGCATTTTTAAATCTTTTGATATCTTTCGAAATTGACTAAAACTTTTTTAAATATTTCAAAATCTTTGTGAAACGTGTGAAATATTTGAAAAATCTTGGGAACATTTCGGAAATATATGAAATATTTGAAAACTTTGCGAAATCTTTCTAGAATCTTTGTGAGATGTTTGAAATCTTGTTTAAGTCTTTGTGAATTATTTAAAACTTTGTAAAATCTTTGAATTTTTTTTAAATCTCTTGAAACTGTCTGAAATTTTTGTTAAATCTCTCAAAATCGTCTCAAACCTTTTAAAATAATCGAAACATTTGTGAAATCTCTGAAATATATGAAACGTTTGTGTATTCTTGAAAAAATTTGTGAAATCTTTGAAAACTATGTGAATTTCTTTGAAATCTTTAAAACATTGTTGAAATCTTGTGGAATCTTTGTGAAATCTATTAAATCTTTCTGAAATCTTTGAAATATTTCTAAAATATTTGTTATTTTCGTGAAATCTTTTTGAAAACTTCGTGAAATCTAACAAACATTTCTAAAATCTTTGAAAACTTTGAAATATTTGTTTAAATCTTCGTGAATTCTTTGAAAACCTAGTGAAATATTTAAAAATTTGTGAAATCATTGAAATCATTGAAATTTTCTGATCTGTTGAAATCTGTTGACATTTTTGTGAAGTCTGTGAAACGTTCCTAAGATCTTTGAAATCTCATTGAAATATTTGAAATTTTCCTGAAATCTTTAAGAACTTTGTTAAATCTTTTTAAATATTTGTGAAATCTATTAAACCTTTCTGAAATCATTGTATAATCCTTGAAATCTTGAAATCTGGCATACGAGTACACTAAAAAGCCAAGTAATCAGCCCCTTGGAATAAGGTAAAAACTTGAGTTTAAATAGAGAAAATAAAAATAAAGAAAAACATAATTAAAATGCCCTAATTGTCATAAGTTTTGAGACTTACATTTAAAGACTTTGACCAAAGATGTTCGATTTAAATGCAAGCACAGCACAGCTTTTTCTTGAACTCTGGCAATTATTTCAAAATGAGCTGGATTGATACTTTTCTCATTTATTTTAAATTGTTTCAAAATATCCTCGACTCGAGTCGGATTGTCCAGATAAGTTGTCATTGTGTGCAAAAACCCTTCTGCTTTTATATACAACTGCAAATTTAAAAATAAAAAAGTTTGGTTCAAAATCATATTATTTGCTGAAAAATTTCTTTTGCCTTCGTTCGAAAAAAACTCACCGAAACATGATTCAGATTAATTCCACTCCCATGATTATTTAGAGTAACGTAAGCTACTTCCGGAATATTAGTGAGAGGATTAGCAATTATAATTCCGTGAATCATGGCCCCAAAGTGTCTATAAGTATCCTGATAATCAAAAAGATAATTTCCAGTGATAATGAATTCATTTTTCGACGACTTATGAAGCATTCGAGTAAACTGTGCAGCCAATCCTCCTCTGAAAACAAAATTATTACTGAAATCGTTCAAGAAAATAATTTAAAGAGAACATATTGAACAATTTGGAAAACAGTTTTTAACATACATGTGGACATAGCAAGGAAAATTCGTTCGCTCCATCGATTTCAGAGTTGTATAGAAGAAATTGTAAAGGTGCAAATCTGGTTCTCCTTTCATGTACCAAAAAAGGGAAATTAATCGACTCGGAGATGGATTTGAAACTATAAGCAATGTTAAAGCTGCAATTCTCAATTCCAAATGCTCGGTTCGATTTATCAAAATAGGCCAGTAAACCGGATAAATCTGTCAAGAAATTTCTATTTGAAAATTTGGAATTCTGTTTATAAAATAATATAAAATTAAGGTATATTTATGATTAGTTCAATTTGAATTTTGATTTCAATTTACCACATCAGGCCTTAAGGGTGCAGTTGGCAAAGAAGCCCAGGCTGCTAAAACTCGAAGATGTCTAGACTCTGAATTAGTTCCACTTGCAATTGGCTCTAAAAATTCTACAACTCTTCCTAATTGAATATTCGCTAAACCTTCCAACCAAACCATCTTTTTTTCATACAACGGACTCTCTGAAATACAAATAGTTGTTCGAATTGGATTAATTATTTCGTGCTAACTTCAATGCGTCTCAACTTTAAATGTATACCATTATCAAACTAATAATGTTAAGTATAACACCTTCGAGAATCACAATTTTAAGCTAAAAGCTTATTCGAAAAATATAAATGAAAAATCCGAAGTCATGAAAAGTGAAAATTTTAAATTGAATAGTTTCTAGTTTAAAAAAATGTTAAAATGAGTCAAATTAAGTCAGAGTCCGATTTGACATTTTGAGCATTTAAAATGAAACAATTGTTCGATGTTAAAAAATAAAAATGTTTATAATGTTTTCTTACTTTTTTAAATTAGAAAAAACGACGAATTAAAAAAAATACTATTTAAATGTCTCTGACTGCAAAAACGGTGTACCAACGGAAAATACTTAAAAAATATACAATCGAATTACGGACAATCAATAAAATTATTGATTTTCAAAAATAATCATAGGATGAAATTAATTACCAGTAAATTTGTCAAGATAGAGTCTCACATAATCATCCAGCATTTCGTAAGGACAATACGAGAGACATGTTTTGTAAATCAACGTCCCATAAGTAAGAATTCCAGTATTTTGAACCTCCACTGCAATTTTGTCAGGAAAATTCAACAAGGGCTGTAAAGTGACCAGTAATTGTATTTCTGGTTTTCTGATATGAAATGGAAGATGGGTTAAAAGTTGAATAGAAGTGATATCAGACACTTTTTTCTGTTGAATTAAATCCAGAACGAATAGGGCAGCTTCCGAACTTCCGATTTGAGGCAGAGCTTCCAAAAAAATATTCCTGAAAATATTGTTCAGTCATATCATTTTTAATCGATGTAAATTTTATTCAAGATAATATTTATTTTAAATTATTCGTACCTTACAGTTTCGTCTTTATAGCTCGTTCCTGAAATACTGTTGTAAACTATTTGCAAATCTTCTCGGTTTAAAGATTCCAGATAGTAAAGAAGGACAGATATTGTTGTATTGTGCAAATTATTGATTTCTGTATCTAAGCCGGGATTTTCGAGACGTTGGCTTAGACGATCGAGGAGAACTGCTATCTGTTTGAAGGTTTCATTGAAATTTTAGAAAGTTTAATAATTTTGTACTTTAATTATTTAATACTTCAAAATTTAATTTTCAAAGATCCCTCCCTCCTTTCTACTAAGTAAGTAATATTTTAATAATCTTCAGTAATATAAAAATGTAGTTATCACTCTAAACAGAAAATTATTTAATTTATTATTGAATAATTTGAAATTTTCAGTTAATATTTAATATTTTAAAAATGAATAAAATCCTTACAGTTTCAAATACAGTTTCTTTTTCGAGAGCTCCTCGACCTTGAGTTAAATCAGTCCCAGGAAGTTCGTGCTGAAGATTTTTTATTTGCATTGGATCACTTTTTAATTCATTTGACGCAGAGATGTTCTTGACAGACAAAATTTGAAAATGCTGCCTGAAAAAATAATTCTTATTTTATAGTGAACAATTACAGCTATACAACTAAATCGCTTAATATTTAAATATCTATGCAATATACTTAAGTAAAAATATTAGCTAGAGTTTAAAAATTAGAATACCAAAACCTCGGAATAATTCTTCTTTTCAATCAATGTGTATTTAATTCTACCATGAATTTTCCTTAAACTTACTGAGTGAAAATATATTGAGCTTCTCCAAGGCTTTGAAATGGTTGAACATAAATTCCTCCAGTTGCGTTGACGAATGAAATGGTAACTTCACTGTCATTTGAAAATACTCTGTAAAGTCTTTCGCTTGATTTTAGAAGGGGATTCTGTAAAAAGATGATTTTAAAGAAATTTTGATAAAGATTTGTCAATAATGGGTAAAATAGGTTTAAATTAAATATACCTGATCATTGTTTGGACATTGCATTTGTGGAACATTGCTCCACGTTCTGTGTGGATGTCCTCGACATGTTCGAGGGTCCACTGTTTTTCTAATCAATTTTTCAGTGGATGATTCATTTGTAACTACGCACTCAATTGAACAATGACCATAGTGATTTACCTAATTTAAAAATTACGAAAATTTGTTTATTTATTTTGTTTTCATGGAGAGCATATAAAAATTGCGAATTTGAATATTTATATCTTTTTTGTGATTATAATTTAAAGGATTTTTCCCAACGAAAATGGAACTTTATCTTTCAGTAAATTCAAGATACAAGGAAAATTCTTCAGAAAATAGAGAAGTGATGAAATTTGTGGGATTGCAATGACTTGAAATTTGTCCAACCCTTTAAATATTACAATCCCAGAGTGGTGAAAATTATTATCAAACATCTTTGACATTGACTATCTTACAGTTGATCCTATTCTGAAATTAATAAAGTAATAATAAAATAATGATAAAGTGAAATTTACAAAAATTTCACCTCATTTGAATTGAACGCCATTTGCCTTTCCAGATTGCTCAAATCCAATTGAAAAACACCAGCAATTCCTCTTTTAATATTTGTAGCCCAGACTTGTTCTGCTTCAACGCTAAAATTGTCGATAAGACCCATTTTGTATTCAACCTTAAAAGGTTTCAACAGTTCCTTAATACTGCCATTAATGTCCACGTTTTCTCCTTTTTTGTCATTTGGTCCATTCCATGAGTTTGTTTTTATTGATTGTAACTGAATAAAATGTTCAATTTACTGAATAAACTGAACAGAAAATTTTGAATAAAAAATAATTGCAATGCATTTTTACCTGCATAAATGTTGAATTTTCCCCAGCCTTAATGGACAAGATTCCTTCGAAACCCCATGAAGATGAGGCCCTTGAGGGCAAAAGAACTCCCGTATTCGAAATTGCCTCATAAGAATAAATGTATTCTTTTCCTTTCGTAAATAAACTTTCTGAACGAGTCATACATAGAAAGATAAGAAAAAAGGTAATTCTATGTCCATAGTGTGGCGGCAGAAGCCTGTCAAATAGATCTAAAACAAACAGATAACAACTTCAATATATATATATATATATATAATAAGTAGCAAAAATATATAAAACATTTTGAATTAAGACATCGCCCAGCTTTTAAGTTTAAACTCAAGATAATATTATTAGAATAATTTGAGGGCTTTTGAATTAAATTCTAATCCTTAAAAGAAAATGAAATTATTAGCACCTTTATATAAAGTATGGAGAGGCTTAAAAAAATAAGACGATTTTAGAATGAAGTTAAAAATAAATTAATAATCTTAATTTGAACATGTTTCGACTCGTTTTGGAATTATATGTGTATTAAACGATTAAGAAATTGCAAATTGAATAGCTGACATTTTAAAAAGCATAAAACGCTTTCCTAAACTTCCACTTTCAGCTCGAAATAATTCTTCCGATAGAATTTCCAAAAACACTTCCCACCGATAAACTCAGTTCAATCAAAGATATCTAATATCGTTGGTTCAATTAACAAGAGGAGCTAAAATTAGGAAAAATTAAAAATAAGACTTTAAAAGAAAAAATGTAGGTAAATACCTGGAGATCTCATGGTGAAGAAGACGATTCTTTCCACAACTGAACTGCGTTTACGAAGTCAAGAGATGACCTCCCTGTATCTATCTTATTGAGTCATGTACATATATAAAATTGAAATCTATGAGTCTAATGTTCCGCTCTCAATTACAATCGTAATTTCAGAACTTCTCATTTATTCAATAATTTGTGACAAATCAACTTTCTCCTTTCTCTTTTACTTTTAAATATGTGACTGATAGCTAATATTAAAAAATTTAAATGAAAGATAATGTCCACATCAAATAGACTGAGGCACTTTATGAAATCACCAGGATTAAGATAAGGAGATCTTTGACCCTTTACCTACCAACATGTGCTTCATTATCTGTTTTCCAGGCTGATAAACTAAAACGATTCTCTAAATAACGTTCAAATGCATTTTTGACGCCTTTAAGAAGTGAAGAAGATTTATCGACCAAAATTTAAATCCCAGGAATTCCGATTATTGATACTGATCCATATTGATCGGTTTGATATTAATTTCAAAGTTATAATTTACAGAGATAATTATAAATCTAAGGAAGGAAATTAAATATTATAAATAACACCAGCAAAATTTACTTCCCAGTCCTGTTTATTTTCTATTTGCATAATATTTACATAATAAAATTATTAGGATGACGTTCTAAAGAGTTTACTATTAAAACCTGTAGCGCAAACTGTACAAAATTCTATTATTCTGTTCGTCGACAAAAGTAATGTAGCTTTATTATTTTCTGCGGCATTTACAAGTGTAGTGTCATTTCTTACAAGTCAACCACGAGTTTTTTAAAACTATTTAGAGTCGAGGAAAGTAAAGAGACTTCAGAAAATTCGACCAAGTCGATTCAAGAAGGCTTGATTATTTTCAGAATGGCTTTTGAATATTCCCAGGCTTCACTGTAACACAAAAATAGAGCATGAGTTCGAATTTTACAACTATCAAAAATATTTCTAGACTTTTAACGACAAATCGAAAATTGTATCGACATGTAATAATGTAAAATGTTTAGCATACTGTTGATTGAATTTCTATTTGATACAGAGAAATGTTTCAAAATTTATTTAAAAAATTTAACACTCAAAAGCAAAATTCTGCATTGTAAATAATATATTTTATGTTAGAAAGCATACTTATGGGCTGGATTTGCTTGATCTAAAAGATCACTCAGTTGCTGAATTAAAGCGGCGAACATCTTTAATTGTTCAATCGTTTCTCCTTGCAGCCAGGCTCGAGGGAGAGTACTCATAATCTGTGAATAAAGTTTAATTTTTAAGTAAATTTAGAACTAAAATTATAAAGTTTTCAAGCTGTGAAATCTGCTTATTGCAAAGAATTGAATATAAAAGCTTTTGAGTAGAAGAATCTAAATGTAAGATATTTAAATTGCAGAATCATGATCATTTGGAAATTTTACAATTTTTAGTAATTTGATTTTCAAGTGAAACTACTTTTTAATAGTCAATTTTGAATATTTTTAAATTCTGCAATTAATAAGTTATTCGCAATCTCAATAAATATGAAAAGAAATGGGAGGGGGAGGAATGAATAAAATGAAAAGTGATTCTGGAATGTTTGAATACACAAATCATTTAAGTTTTAAATCATGGATTTAAAAAGGTTTTAATGGCCAAAGGAACCACGAATCAGAAGCTCGACTACTTAAAAAATTTCATTCAATTCTAATTTAGAAATCACAGATAAAACTGAACTCATACCATATTTGCTTTAGAAAGCGCGTCAGTTGGCGGAGATACTCTCAATCCAGCTAAAAGATATCGATTCAAAAGTGATCCCAATGCCAAATTCTTCAGTCGATTGTCTCCTAAAATTCCTTGCCAGCTGAGCAAATTCCTTAGAAGCTTCACCGCCATCGCAAATTGCCTTTGAAAGAACTGATGCTTAGGATCTAAAACTCTGCAAACAGAAAAACAGTTTAGTTTAGTATATCTCGATTGTTGTAAATTAAACTTTTAGAAAGCTGTACTTCGACAACAAATACGTACTGTTTAGGGAAAATTGGAATGAAGACATCATTTTCCACTGCGGATTGGATTTTATCAAAGATCGCATTAAAAAGTGACTGCAACGATTTACTCGTGTCATTCATATTCGGATAGTCTCTTATTAATCGATTGACTGTTCCAACGAGACGAAGCGTTTGGGAAGTGGACATGGGGTCCCAAATCTTCTCGACAATAGCTGTAACACAATTTAAAATAAATTAATGTTTAAGTATTATATTTAAATTTCAAATCAATCGAGAATCAGAAAAAATTTCGACCTTGAAAACCTGTCAATTAGTGATACTTACAAGTTAATTTCGGAATAACAATTTTTTCTATAGAGGATGGAACTAATCGAACATCCGGATCCTTTCTTAGTGACTCTTCAGTTTCCTTGCTGCTCAAAGCGTATACAAGTAACGAACAATACCATTTTGTTCTTTCTAAATCCGTACTTTCCTGTAAGAATTTCATTAAACCGTAGTATACATATTGAATTCATTATTTATCTGTCATATTTAACTGAAATTATAACAAATAACTTTTAAATTTTCAACTTACCATTATGGGATTCCAGGTAACAAGTTGCAATTTTATTAGAGGGGAAATGATTTTCGGTATACACAAGGATACATACGCGTCCGAGTAAGTGTCAAAATCTCTCGATTTCCAAGTTTCAAACCTGGAAAGAATTCCTTTAACAGTGCAAAAATCATCCACTACGTCGGAGAAAACATCCTTGGTTTCGTCATCGATTTCCTCTGTAAGAAATATATATTTTATTAGTATAAAGGAGAGTTCAAAATGCTCTCAAAACGGGGGAAATACAGTGAATTTTCATGAAAATATAAGAATAAATTTTTTTAAATAACGCATTCATGTAGGAATTTTCAAGCCAAAAAGACTAATCTTTTATAAGACTGTTGAATTTTTAACAAAATAATTAAATTATCAGCCAATTAGTACCATTTCTAAGCAAAAGAGATGAATTCAAGGAGAGAAGTATAACAGTAGACTTTTCAACCAAAAAAGATGACTTTTCAATCCAAAAGACGGATTTTCTATTAAAAAAAAAAAGAATCTTTAACAAAACAGTTGAATTATCCATGACAATATAGAAGTTTTTAACAAAATAATGAAATTTTTCACCAAAAGCGATGAATTCTGAAACCAAGATATAATAGTATACTACTCAAATAAAAATAGAGTGAAACTCTTTTATAGCGCCGATTTCGGGGCTGATCTTGAGTGTGAACTAACTCATTGTAGCACGCTCCGCTTTTGTTTGTTCACGCTTGACTGCTTGCCTGAATGACAACCGCAACCCCGCGGCCCCCGCGCAGTTCCTGTTATACCAACCTACAGCGCGGCTTCAATTTTCGGAATGGCCATAAAAGGGAGGGCTATTGAAAAGTTTCACTACAATTAACTTTTAACCTAAACGATCTATTTTTAAGTAAACATTTAAATTTTTAACAAAATAATGAGATTTACCACCAAAAAGTATCATTTTTAACCAAAAAAATATGCATTTTGAACTAAAAATATGATAGTTGTCTTTTGAATTAGAAAAAATGAATTTTCAACCAATAAATGACTTATCTACCCAAGATTAATTCTCAATTCAAAAGGACAGATTTTCTATCAGGCAAAATGAATGTTTAACAAAACAGTTTAGTATTCAACAAAATAATGAATGCATTATTATGCTAATTATTAGTAATTAAACCTATAAATGTAGGTTACCCAATGTGTCACAGGCTTAGAACATGAAAATACCAAACGTATTTTTATCCAATTTAGTGTGCAATTTGCACACTGGAATATCCCTATGTTTGAAAGCGAGCCAATTAAGAATATGCTTAACGTTGATTATTTAATTTTCAATTATTTCAACAAATTAAATTTGTTCAATACATTTTTTTCTCAATTTTTTAAATGAATAATTATCAGTATTTCTTCAGTAAAATATTGACCACCATTGGTTAATCAATGTTACATTGTTGAAACAAATTTCATTTATTCAAATAAATTTTTTTCTAAAATAATATTTTTTTTACAAAAATATTACTGTATTATCGTTAAGTGACAAACATTTATTTTCAATTGATCACCAATCAATAAAGTAATAAATTATTACTTATTTTCAACAACCTTAAATTTGTTTAAACAATATTTTTTCATAAAAGATAGTTAATGAAATTGAAATTAAAATTAAATATACTCCATAAATATTATGGGATAATTAAACTTTCTAACCTCAAAATCTCACAACTAGCATTACGTTCACAAAAAATAATAAATCGTATAAATATAATATTAATGTCTTAATTAACACAATAATTTTTCCAGGTATCTTAGTATTTCTTTTTCAAAAAACAAGAATATTGAAAT
>NC_046659.1:95951842-96019578 GCF_010883055.1 Belonocnema kinseyi | reverse complement strand
TAACCATTTTTTTAACATTAATGGCAAATAATTATCAGAAAATTTGTTCATTGTCTTTTTTAAATAAATTTAAATTTAATTCGAAACAATATTTTTTTGTATGCAAACTCAGAGCATTTGAATGCTTTTGAAACATTTATTTGTTAAATTCCAAACTTCTAGTATTAAACTTTTATTATTCTGTAAATTGAAATGTTTCTAAATTAAAAGATTTTCAGTATAATCCTTTTAAAAATTTGAATTTCAAACTTGAAATTTAAGTGTTTGTCAAAACAGAGACGTTTGAAAAATAAAAGGAAAACATAAATTTCCTATTAATATTGTATTGCGTTGAAATTCAAATAATTTAAGTTTGATGGTTTGATTTTCAGTTTTTATAGGGAGTCTGCATTATATATAAGTACACACATATATTTCAGTAAAATTGTATTAATGGTTGAAAGAAAAAAGTGAATGTTAAATTACAAAGGAAATTTGACGTCTTAAACGAAGGGAAGCAAATGTTTCTAATTGATTGTTGAAACAATAGACTTTGCATAAATCATTCGATAGACAGTCGGCTTAACTAGATTTAAACACTTAATTTAATATTTGAAAAACTCTGACGTCATTGGCCCTGACCATGTGTCTTAGGTATGTACAATAGAAAACAATGAGCACACGGTTCTCACACGATTTATGCAAATAAAATGCCAGAATCTAAGCGATAAGTGTTATTATGAAAATAATCTTATTTATTGTGTCAGATTTATTTAAGGGAAAGTATTTTATTATGTGAAATCTCAGCTGTTTGATCTCTTAACTTGTATTCTTAGCGTTGTTTTGAATTCTAGAAAATCTTTAAGATCGTTTAAATTCTGGTTTTAAAAAGAGTATAAATCAAGATTGCAAGATAATAGCCTGCTCAAATGATGCAAAGTAATGGGATGGTGTGATTATATTTTTAGAGATGACTTAGGACTGACAATATAATTGTTGGGCAGAAACAATAATAGCAAGGGCTGACAAAACTTTTTTGCATCTGCCGTTTTAAAGATGTCTGATTTTGACAAAGGTTAGTTCGAAATTGTTATGAAAGACTATAATAAATTCATGAAATATGATGAATTTCTTTATATTATTTTGTACTTGGTGAATTAATCAATGCATGATCATGATTAATTATCATTCTTGGAAACAGGATTAGAGCTAGATTAAAAGAATCACATTTTTGAGCTAGGCACCAACAACATTTTTTAAAGGTACTTTAATAACAAATAATTTAAATGTATGCATTTTATTCATATGGAATATATATTGGATCATTTTTATGAGTTATTTTTTTATTTCTATGGGTTGAAATAGGGCGTGTTCCAGAATAGATATGGGTGTGCCACCTTCTGGATTCAATGTTGGCATCAAATAATCTTATAATCAACACTGCAAACTTCAGCGAGGTTATTATTCCAACTGACAGTGGGTAAAATATTTAAAGGATGCATTTTGCAAGGTTTTTTTATATAAAACTTTGAATTGGAAGTTATATATTTTAAATTCTTAATCAATAATCATATTATAATCCAAAGCTGTAAAATTGCCTTTAAAAGAATTTTGAAATATTTCTTTAGGATGTTAAATAATAAAGATTTAAAACGATATACCAAATTGTTTGTCGAGTTTTTTTCTTATTAAATACTGAAACTTTTATATATATATATTAATTTATTTGAATAAATGAAATTTGTTTCAACAATGTAACATTAATTAACCAATGGTGGTCAATATTTTAGTGAAGAAATAGTGATAATTATTCATTTAAAAAATTGAGAAAAAAATTTATTAAACAGATTTAATTTGTTAAAATAATTGGAAATTAAATAATCAACGTTAAGCATATTCTTAATTTGCTCTTTTTCAAACATAGGGATATTCTAGTGTGCAAATTGCACACTAAATTGGATAAAAATACGATTGGTATTTTCATGTCCTAAGTCTGTAGCACATTTTGAACTAACAGACGCTAGTCTGTTAACGGTGCACTGAATTTAGCTTATTCCCTTTACTTTCACTTCTGCACCCTTACCACATGAATTACTGCTAAACTTTTTCCCTTATTCAATGTTTCAGGATGAAAATCGATAGAATGACTTATAGCTTAAAATCCTGTTCTAAGTAAAATATACATCATCAATCCGCTTGTTGACATTCGACCGACAATTTTTATGGTTATGTTCATAACCAACAACGAAACTAGAACGCGCTTAGCTGGAATGAAAAGACAATTTTTTCACTAAATCATTTTGCAAGAAAGTTTCCTCTATTATTTAGTTTCGCTTTGAAAAATGTTACATATTTTTTTAAAGTAATCATCTAGTTACTTATTATATTTAAAAAAATGCACACGTGCTAACTTGTGTAAATTTCAAATTTCTATCCCCCAGGAATTTCAGGTTTTGGTCGCCGCGAGCGCTGCCTGTCATATCCGGTTAATATCAAGGTTCATGTACCCAATAAGAGGAACATTCAGTTTTGAATGAAATATTATTTTTAAAATCTTAAAGATAAAATTATCTTCGATATTTTAACGGAGTTGATTGATAACATTGAACACAAATCCAAATACATTTTTCCCCGAAGAGAGAGACGATATTTATTGCATTTTGCCAGCTACATCCCGGGAGTTTTGTTTTATTCTTTTATTGTCTCCTACCTTTAGTTTGTTTAAAAGCGAGATTTTGCTGCTCTGTAACTTCGTCATCGCTCGACATTCCATCCAAGTGTCTCGGTAAAGTTGGGGCCAATTCTCTCGCTCTTCTGCGTCGAGCACGTCTCCCTTCTCTTTCCGTTGCCCTTCGAATTCGAGCATCATCTTCTGGACCTCTCCTTACCGTCTGACCTCCTGGGCAACCAAGAAGTAAATAATGAATACAATTGTAATTTGAGGAGAAAAAAAGGACATCGACGTGAAAGTTCTTAATTTATTTAGAGGATTTATCCAGAAAAAAGTAACTGACTTGAAGCTGTGGTGATTTCTTCAGCCTGATCCCTCGTATCTTGTCGACGTCTCTCCATAATTTCAAGTGACCTCTCGCTGTAAAGATCTAACCAGCGTTGCTCCAGTCCAAGAATTTGAGGCAGCTAACAAAGAAATCAAAGTTAAAACAATGTTCGCTGAGATCGCTCAATGTCTTTGGAAGTCAGAGGATAATATATATGTATTCAAAATGATCAGCAGTATTGATCAAGTATGGGAAACGAAAGCCAACCTTCCAAAGTCATTGCTATTTTCCTTTAATACTTACTTGACAATAATAAACATATTTCACTACAACGCGTGTTATATAATTTCTTAGGAAATGAAAATTTAGATTCGATCAATACAGAGAAGATTGAGACCCAAGGCAATTTTTTCAAATGATGGAAGACCAGCATTTTCAATACATTATTTCTCGACACTAAAATTGTTTTGCAAAGAGATTTCCAATTCTTGTATAAAATATGCATGGTATCAATTTGTGAAATTGAAACCCTCCTCTCGCGTGGAATGTAAAACCCTGGTGCTCAGAGAAATAAAAACGTGACAGCGTATCAACCCACCTTCTCATCAAGACACTCTACCAAGTCAGTGACATACCCACGCAACTCTTGGTAATCTTTGAAGCGTCGTGCTAACATCGGCGCACGCTCTTCTCCATCATCCAGTTCCTTCACCGTTTGTACTAATTCCACTTGTAGCTGCTCATAATTCGATTGATGGCGTTGATGAACTTCCTTCAAACTCTCTAATCTGATAATGGACGAATTTAATTAGAATAGACTAATGGAAGGATTTAGATCAGGGCTCGGACTCACTTCAGAGATCAAAAATAGTGTTATAGTGGCATACATTTTGACAAATAGTAGCAACATTTCGAACAATTTATTCCTTTAGAAATACAAAGTAAAAGTTTAAGAGATATATTTTTTTTTAATGAAGAAAAATTAATCAAACTCTTTACGTTTAGAAAAAATATAAAAAATAACAAACAATGCGTAGTAACTTAAATTTTCTTCTTTCTAGCATGAAATCCTATGTATTTCTAAATCATTATTGCACAATTGAAAGTAACTATAAAACCTATTAATTCTTTTTAAAGTTATAAGGCATACATAAATGGAAGAAAACCATATTATAAAGAAATACCATACAATTACAGTACATTTCAGTCCCCTATACACGCTTATTTCCAATTTCGCAGTTTCGTCACCTCCCACCAGATACGATCTCGCCCGGACCAATGGCTGACCAATTAAAAGGAGGTCCGAAGAGCGGGAAGCTCTGGTTGGATTGAATTGAGTTTTTTAGCATGACGTCATGGGAATGCAGACAACCTTTTCGAGAAAATATTCTAAACGTAACAGTAAGACATACTTATGAGAATAGCAATATTTCTCAAGTGTAGAATGTGTTTTATCAGTTAATGTATCAGGCCGGGTACTCTAATAATCTGATGTAATAATCGGATGAAACAGAATTATGCGTGATTACATTGTATTCCTATTCCACGAAATATATGAGTGATTTTTTAAAATTCTATTATACTGATTTTTAGTTAGAAATCTATACTGTTTGAAGGAAATGTTATACTTTTCACATCTTATGTCAAGAAAACCACTTAAACAACACTGACATGCATGATGCGCAAATGCCCCAACGAACCATGATTTTTTTCAGTTGCATAATTCGAGGTCACCTGAAAAGTTTCTAATTGGAATGCATAATAGTGCGCAATATACTGGAGTACCCGCGCACTGTGCCTTTCCGCTACGCTGCTCTATTATTATTGATAGCATTTACTGATTTCAAATAGACCCGCACTATTCAGTACACGCGCAGTTGAAAAAGTTTCTTACAGCGTCCTCATTGATAAAAGAACGGGGCAGCCAATGAACTTCGCTTGGCAAAAATAACGTGAAGGTCGTGGTAGAAGTGGAGGCCCTTCCAGCCTTGAAATTATGGAACGTTTACGTTTCAAGGCCGCACGAATAGGGGGAAATTTACTATAATATATTAATAATTTTGCATTCTATGCAGGTATTTTAAACTTGTAAAAGATTTCATTGTGTAAATTCTAAACTTAATTTATAAAAGAGCTATTATGTTGTAATTTGAGGAACATTAATATAAAAATTCCCAACTCAATTTCATATATCAGGGACCGAATATATTTTAAATCAAGCTGACTTCAAGTGTAGAACCTGCCTGATTTGAAAATGGATTCGGTCCAAGGTTGCTACAGAATTTACATTTGTAAATTTCAGGTCTTTTCCACGTTTTTTTCAACGACAGTTTAAAAAAAACGTTGAATCTCTAGCTGGAAATTTTTTTTTATAAGAAAAAAATACGATTAACGAAGAATAATCGCATAAAATGAAACTAATTAAACTCTGATCTAAAATATATTTGCAAAAATTATGAAAATTCCTGAAAATTAATATCTACTTCACTAATTCCAATAAAGTGAATACATTTCCTTAAAAGCGATTTACAATCAAACCTCGTGTATTGCAACACTCGTTTATTGCAATCCAAGACATTCGTTTATCGCAACTTCCCCAATTTCCACCACTAACGGTCACATGTTCCGTATAGCCAATGACAGTGCGGAAGCGGGAATGCAGGAGTTGCAATAAACGAGGTTTGACTGTAATTTATTTTTAAGTGTTTTTAAATCCCAGAAATTTCGGCATGCTCTGAATCATTTCTTCTTCTAGTTCCGTTATTTCTATTTTTGCAAATTTAACTGATTGCATGGTAGGAAAATCTAAAATCTCTGTTTCGTTTAATTTCAACTTCATTCATTTCTAAATTTGAATCTTCTCTTAATTCTTATTAAACTTGAAAGATTTCTGATTTGAACTATTTTGTAAACTTTGAAATGTTTTATATCATTAAAAGACGAATGCTTTTACTTAATATTGTTAATTATTGAATGAAAGTAAATAAACATTTTAATTCCTCTATATAGTTTGGACGTTAAGCCACGAAAATTATCCCCAGCCTTGCATTTTGTGATGAAAATGCGAAACAGCAGGTATGAGTCCGAGTCCTGAAAGACATTCGAGATAAGATATTTAAATGATACCACCTTTCACGCATTTTATTTAAAACTTCTTTCGGGGCGACGGGGACGACTTTGGTGGGATCGGGTGGATGAATTGACGGCGGAGGTGGAGGTGCTGGCATCATCATCATTTCTATCGGCATGCCTGATGCCATCATTGGATTCACGGCCATTCCCATATTATACTGTTGTTGCATTAGAGATTCTTGTTGAACTGCTGCGATCTGCGAATTAATGTAAAATAACATATAAACATCTGAGATCTTTTCATCAACATAGATGATTTACTTCAGGGTAGCCGCAAAACTTCATTTTTAAAATTACCTGACTCATTTTTCACTTCCCCTGACCATTCACATTTAAAGAAAAAAATTGTAATCTTGTAAAATTTTTAATATAAAATCTTTGATAAGCGGAATAAAACAATTTGAAATTTAAATTCATATATTTTTAATTTATCATTCTCAAGGTTGCAACGGCCTAACTTGCTTGAAGAATGTAAAAGTGATCAAAAGTAACTAATTTCCATTGCAAAAAGTTATTATTATATATGAATAATACGAGTAATGTTTTTTGGAATGGAAAAAGAATTCAAAAGAATTCGATTCATAAGACTGAAAGAAAAATGAGGAGAATTCGATAAAATTCATACAAAATGAAGGTGAATTAACAAAATTCCAAAGAATTGAAAATCATTCAAAAATTTGAGAAAAAGTAATTAAAATCAATAAGTTTGCAATGAGTTTAGAAAAATCCAAGGGAATTAAAAAGAAATGGTTGAAATGCCTTAAAGTTTAAAAGACTTTAAAATGAATTAAACAAAAACTTTTTAAAAATCTATAGAATTCTGTGAATTTAGAAGAATTCAAGTGATCTGTAAAATTTCCAAAGAGTTCGTAATAATTTAAAGGAATTCTAGATAAATTAATAATAATTCAGGTGAAATTTCAAGGGAATACAAATGAATTTCAAATAATATTTTTAAATCTGTTAAAATCATTAAAAATTCTTCGATATCCCTCACTTCTTGTGAATGAATTAATTGAAACCGATTAAAGTTATAAAATTCCATGAAATCTGACGATATTTCCTGAAATCCTGAAATCTTCCAACTTTAGATGTCCTGTAAAAATCTTTCAAATTTTCCAAAATGTGCAGGAATTTTTTTGAAATCCAAGACATTTTTTTTTAAATAGCTTGAAAACATTAAAATATTTGGCAATCGTTTGAAACTTTGTAAAGCTCTTGAAAATGCCTTGGAATCGTTTAAAATACCTGAAAATATTGCAAATCCTTTTCATTCCAATTAAATGAGTGAAATCAGTTAAAAATTTCTTAGTTTTTTTTAATGCTCTTAAATATTTCAATTCCTTTAAAATCTTTTGAAATCCGTTGAAACTTCCATAAGCTCTTTAAAATTCCTTCGAATTTTAACATCCTTTGAAATCACCTCAAATTATTGAAATATATTAAAGATGTCCTAAAAGCTTGGAAATTGTTTGAAATCCCTTCAAATATTTGAAAATCTTTGAATCCTACGAAGTCCCTCAATTCTTGTGAATAAACTCTTTGAAATCAAATAAAATACTATAACATCCCGTGAAATCGCATGAAATTTGATATTTTCTGAAATTCTGGAAAATTGACTTAAAAAACCTTGAAATCTTTTTAAATTACTTAAAATCAGGTAAATACTAGGAAATATGATAAAATCCCTTGCAATCTTTTAAAATATCCTAAAACCTTTCATGTCCTATAAAACAGTTTCATATATTCCGAATTTCTAGGAAATTATTTAAACCCCAGTCCATCTTTTTCAACTCTCTAAATATCGTTTATAATCCTTGGAAATTACCAGAAAAAAGTTTACTACCTCGAAAATTGTTTGGAATCTTTTGAAATACCCTCAAAGATTTCAAAAGAACTGAAGAAAATTCAGAAATAAAGTGAATAAACTAAACAAAAAATGACATAGTGATCTTTTCATTTTAAAAAGTGACTATTAAAAAAGTGATATGAGAAAAAAATGACTCGCAGTCCTATTTATTCTTATCAGTAATTTAGAGTGCATCTTACAGAAATTCCCCCAATCTAACAAAATCCCTGACTTGCGGCCACCCTGTTACTTATTATCTCAGCAGACCAAATTTTAAATAAAATTCCAATTAAAACATACCTGAGCTCCAGTCACGCCTTTTCTAAACTGTTGAGCCTCCCATTCTTCTTCTCCGTTACCATGTTCGCTTTCCTCATCATCTGAAACTGCAAATAAAAAATTAATAACAATCTATTAAAACCTTGGGGGAAAAAATCGTGATTCTTAATTGAAGTTTTCGAACAAATTTTACTTCCGGTTACTCTGAATACAAAAGAAACCACTCACAATGTTTTGTAACTTGTGAAGCAAAGATTGCTTCTCTCCTTTTTTCTTTATCACGCGCTTCCGTGCTGACCAACATATCAAGCCTATCTTGAGAATCATCATCGCTCCTATCGTGATCCTCTTCTCTGATTAACCTCGATTTTCCTTTCGCTTCACTGCAATAAAATAGCCCAGAATTAACATTTCTTTCGGGGTTAACAGACAAAAATTCTAGGAAATAAACTGGCACATTTGATACCTCTTTTCTTGGATAGGAATATAGTCGGTTCCTAATTCACGAGCCTTTTGCCTTTGTTTTCTTGCCGCATGAATCATTGCAGGGTCTGGTATACATCCACCTGAAAATTAAATAAGAATCGATCAATAAATAATAACGAATTATTTAGTCAAAACAATTAAGATTAACCTATTTTGTAAAACCAATAACTTACTCTCTAAAAACATTTTCATTGTATCAGCCCGGTCTTCGCGGTGCCTCTGAAACTTATGCCCCTGAAAATTGTCCTCTTCCTCTTCATTAGAGGAGTAGTCATCCTTTCCAGCAGCCATTGCAGCCCTTCCGTTTAAAATAAGGGGCCCAGTGTTCTTTATTTTTACCTAGTAAAATATAGGAAATTGTAAGTCTATTATAAAAAAACAAAACAATTATAATTCGATTAAAACACTTAGATCTTTTTAATCCATTCACAGTAAAAAAACAATCTGGAGTAAGATTTAAGAGACCTAATAGATTAAAAAAGATCTTTCAGAAAATACATATATTCTATTGTCTGTTAACATTCGTTAATACAATGTTGTGATTGATTAAAAAGCAAAGTACTAAAATTTGTCCTCTAGCTCTAATTTGCTTGAAATGAAACAAGATGCATGATGAATAATGCAATAAAGTATTTCCATATCCGGGTTAAATTCTAGAAATCGCATAATTATAATGAAGTTGAAATGTTTACTCGATTTAATAAACAAAATTGTAAGGAAAGGATTTCTCTTGTGAAGCCTTGACTACATAGAAATATTATTTGGTAAAGAACTAAATAAGAATTAAGTAAATACATTATAAATAATTTAATAAGTTTGGGTGGAGTTCGCTTTTTTCAAAATTGGAGATTTTCATTAGGGTTCTTCAATATTTTGTGGACCATAAACTACTATATATGCTGAAAAAATACTGTGTAGCCAAAGCCGTACAGTTAGGAAGTATATGAAGATTTCGAAGCTGGTAACTAGAACTTAATAGCAGAGATATTAATACTAATAAAACATCATAGAGATAGCTTACTACTAGATCATCTGTCTTTATTTCTAAATCTTTTTCCTGCTTAACAGACATGTTCGCTGATTCAGAGTCCACTTGCATTTTCTCTTCACCTTTCTTTTTTTTTCTTTCGTGATCTAGTTGTTTCATCAGTTTTTTGCTTCTCGACGATTTCTTCACTTTAAAAACTTCCCCATCATCCGCTGCAAATACAAACAATTTTATTTAACTTTTATTCTAAATACATACAAGCTAACCATAGAAACAGCCACTAGCAGTATTATGTGCGCGCTAAAGCGCGTAGAAAACGCTATGTTCTATATTAATAATATAGAAATATAAAAAAAGGATGATTATGATTCCCATTTTTAAATGTACAGCTCAATCACTCAAAACAAAATAATCTGAGAGGCATGGTTTTATTTTTCATGCCGAATTTTTAACATTTTGGTTAATAGATTAATGTCGGAAGAGGCTTGGAAAATTGGAAAGCTAACTCAAAAAGTATTCAGTTTTTTGTTTTTTCGAAAATTTTAAATTCCTTGAAATCTGCATTTCTCTAAATTCTCTCAATCATCCGCATTTCTTAAATTCGTATAAATTCCCTTAGGCTCGCATTATTTAAAATTTTTTGGAATTGTCTCAATCATGAGTTCCTTAAATTCTTAAAATTTCCTGAATTCTGAGAATTCTCTCAACTCCAATGACTTAAAAATTATGCAGAGAATTCAGAATAACTCAAGGAATTCTGGGATTTCACAGAATTTAGAATATCTAAGGAACTCAGATGAATAGAAGAAATTTAGGGATTTAAAATAATTCAGAATATTTCAGGAATTCACAAAATTTAGAGAATTTTTGAATTCCTTCAATATTCTGCATTAAGGGAATTAAAGAAATTTATAATATTCGAGGCATTAGAATATAGAAGCAATTCAGGATGTTCAATATTTCAAGCAATTCATAGAATTTCAGGTATTTCCGAGCATTTGGGCAATTCAAGGAATCTAGAGATTTTCAGGAATTCAAATATTTAAGGAATTCAAGGATTTCAGGGAATTCAGAGAATTTGAAGAAAGTCTACAATTTTAAGAATTCCTCATTTCCAGATTGTTGAATATAAAATGCTTTTAATTGGGATTTTTGCAATTATTTAAAGTTTTTAATTTGAAATTATGTAATTTTAAAAGTTTGTTCAAGCAATTGTGGACATTTCAGGTAATAATTAATTATGTAAATAAGCAATGATATTAATTATTTTTTTAGCTACAAAATATAATTATTTTAAGCGATATAATTTTGCAATTCAAAAATAAAACCAAATCATTTTAAATGTTTCGATGTAAGATTCTACTTTAAATGCATTTAATTCTATCTGGTTTAATTTTAAACAATTCCAGTCTGTAATTGTAATATATTTAAATAATTCAATTATTTTCACTGAAAATAATATCATACTTCAAAAATGTTCATCGCTTTTTCTTTATTTCAAGTATTTTAAGCCGTAAAAAATAAAAAAACTGATTAACTGAAAAAGAAATAACATAATAATACATCAAAAATATATTTGTTTCAAAAATATTAGTTTTCAATTTATGATTTCATTTTGTTGTAAAATTTCAAAGATTAAAATTTATCCCAAAGAATTCGATATTTTATCCATTCAATACTATTCTTTTATACGTACGTGCTTCTTCACTTTAAATAATAAAAGTAACCAAATTTAAAAAAAAAACAGAAATATAAAAAAAAATGAATGCGATTAAAAATAATTGCAAATCGATACAACTATGTAATGGAACATTTCAATCACTGAAGTAATGAGCCGCTGAGTATGGAAATTATGCAGTGAATGAATATACACTTTTAAGAAATTCTCTAAAAACCTGAAAGAAAAAGTGACAAAAAAACTTGATTCGCACGTGCGTATTCAAAGATTCTGTAATAAGAGACAATTCCTAGCAATCAATGAAGCTGAATTATTAAAAAAATTATTATCACTACATAAAAAAGAGTACCTTTTTTAAATATATAAAAAATTGAACGATCACTTTTTTGTTATAAACTGAACACTTCTTAAACTAAAATTTAAATTATTTTCACTTTAAATAGTTTTGATATCATTAAAAAGTTTAAGTTTTATTTTAAAATCTTGAAACATCTAAATATTGATTTACATTAATTTAAATTTTTAATTAATTTTTCATATATGTAGACACTTCGTTTAAATTATTTAAAATGTTTTAAAATTAGTTTTGAATCATTTGCGGCCTTTTAAATATCTCTTCAACTTAATCGTATTTTTTTCTAGGAATTATAGACGCTGAATATTTATTATAAATCTAAATTTTTAAACTAGAAATATACACTTAAAAAGTTACAATCAAAAATGGAAAATTTGTAAGTGAAAGATTTTCGAATTACGCATTGTAAGCGGAATGATATCATAATTGAAAAAGATAAAAATTCAACTGATTATCTTTTTATGATTAAGTTTTTTTTTGACAGATTTTTTTTATAAATTTTTTTTAAAGTGCCGGTCAAAGCATAAATTCACTCTCGTTTCCCGGCCTCCCGACCCAGCGGCCACCCTGAATAAAGGACACAAGGTCATCGATCAGGGATAGGGCACTCTGAAAACATTTGTCTAAGCGTCTTCAACTGTAAGTTAAGGCCGAATTATTTGTTAAATGCCCTTACCTTCTTCGAGCTCCTCTCCGAAGCTAAGGAGCTGCTTAGGTTTATCCTTCTTCTTTGGTTTAATTTTGACAGGATGAGCATCTTCGGACTCCATTCTGTTCTCATTATCTTCGTCATCATCGTTGAAATGTCGTCGACGAATATTGCGTTTAGGCTTGTTAAACATCGCCATTTTCGCAATCTTTATGATTCCTTCAATCTACGTTTTATTCCTCTACGTAAATAATCTTAATCAACTATTTAATAAGAACGCGACAATGTACAATCACCAAATTTCGGACGGAACACGAAAGTTCTCGCTGCATTTTTCAGACGCCATTTTGAACTGTTCGACATAAATCCTAACCACAAAAGTCTAATTTTATAGGTTTTTGAAAATTAGGAGATAAGAAGTGCATCCATTGGTAAAGTTTATAAATATATTAAAAAAAAAGTGAGATTATACAATAAATTGTATAAAAACCGACAGTATGTTATGCAGAAGAAGTAATATTTAATTTTTAAAATGAAAAAAATACAAAGGTTTGAAATCACTGATGTTCGATAAAAGGAATAATTTGTGTTGAATAAACATGCGCAGTGTATATGAGTTAATATTTCTGTCCTTTTCACTCTTACAGGTGAGAAAGAAATAAATACAACCATTTCTATGCACATGACAAAAGATAGTAAAAACGTCACCATGAGTTTCTAACCTCAAACTTGAAAATCTATATCTTTGGTTTTGATATCTAGCATTAACTTTTGCTCATTTTGCAATCAGAAAGTCTTGCAATAAAATCGGTTTATTAGTGAAAGATAGTGAAAAGAACTTTTTTCTAAATTAAAAACTATACGAGAAACCATCAATATTCAGGTTTCAGTAAATTGATTTATTATTCTCTGCATCAAAAGTTTTTAAAATCCAATTTCAATTTTTGTTAAAATTACCATGCCATATTTCTATTCTTTTTCTGAAAAATAGAGGTTTAAATTATTTTATAATATATATGTTCCTTTTTTTCTTATTTATTAATTGTAATACTTTATTGTTATTTGTGCATTCTCTTATAGAAATACCTAGACTAATTGTAATTTTCATGTGTTGAATTATTTATAATAAGTGCTTCATAATTTTAATCATTTTTTAAAATAATTAACAGGTGGTCTGTGAAATAGTTTAAGAGGAAAATAATGATAATAAAAAATGCATGACCATTCGTGTGGAATTTTGATTAATGGCAATCACACGGACATCTGTTTTAAAGTTTATAGGTAATTATAGAAAAAGATCTATTAATTAATTTGAGCTTTCTCACTAATTAAAATTATTTTTCCCTCCTTTTCAAGTTTCGAATGTATTTTCATTTGTTTTCAGTTGGTTCTTCTAAATTTTATGTAATTTTTTAAATCAGAGTTTTAATTCCAAAGGGGAAAATTTAAATTGTAAATGATTCTTTAATATAATAAAGGCAACAACTCTGTTCTTAACTTTTAGACAAAATGTTTTAAAAATTGACAAAAGATTTCAACCATAACCCCGTGACCATATTTAATGACGTTATATGTATTTATCAATTAATAAAGATTAAGATTTTCTGTATTATTAATTTAGTAAATGAACATTTCTAAATAATTAATTTTATTTGGTGATATAAATTCCATTTCTCAATGTTTCTAAACATTATTGATAAAATAGACAATTTTAAATGTGTTTTAATATTGGGGAATACTTCTGTCCTTAACATTTTACCACACTATAATTTCAAAATAATGGTGAAAAGTAATCTACAAAATTCTAAAAGAATTTTTTTACATCTTTTTAAAAAAATATTTTGAAAAATTAATTTTAAGAAAATATTTGAAAAAGATTTAAAAATATTTCAACTGACTTCCCAAAATTTTGGAAAAAATATAGAAGGTTTTAAAGCAAAATTGTCCAAACTTGCAAGATTATAAATACAATTATAATAAAATACAAAAATAATTGTAAGAAAAAATAATTTCAACAAATTTAAAACAAAATGTCGATTTTGTAAAATTTCAATCAAAACATTAAAAGCTTTTTAAGAAGTTTGAAAGATTTCAAGCAAATAAAAAAATATTGTTAAGATTCCAGGGAAAGTTTTCAATGCTTTTTTATTTTAATAATATTTTTAAAAAGATTTCCAAATTTGTTAAAAAAGAATCTGGGCGATAATAATTTAAAATCTGGAAAGATTTTTAAAACTTTTTAAAAATGTATATTTTTGAAGATGTCGAAATAAAATTTTTACGTTTTTTAAAGATTTTGAAAGGTTTCAAGATAATAAAAAATTAGTCTTAACATTCCATGGTACTTTTAATGTGATTTTTTAATTTGAAAATTAATTTTAAGAAAATATTTGAAAAGATTTGAATGTTTTACAATATTTCAGAAATTGTCAAAAACATTCGCGAAAATTTTAGGAAAGTTCTGGGTTTTAGGAATAATAGGAGTCGGTTTAAAAGATATTTACGAATTTTAAGAAATTTTGAAACAATTAAAAATATTTTGAAAGATTTCTAAAAATTTTTAAAACCTTTTTAAATTTCATTCCAAGCTTCAAAAAGTTCAAAATATCCACTAATTTGACTCAATTTTACCATACAATTACGTAAAAAATTATGAAATTTTTGTTTACAAAATACATTTTCTTTCATGACTGAAAAATATTTTTTCTTTCAAAATTCAACTTTTTTGTTGAAAATTATTCCTTTTGGACGAAGTCAATCCTATTTGGTTCAAAATTAAAATTTTTTTGCCTTCAATACCAAATATTCTATTTTACTTCAAGATTTTATCTTTTTTGTTTGAAAATTTAACTGCTTTTTAAAAGTTAAACTACTTTGTTAAAAATGTACTTTTTTAATTGAAGATTCACCATTTTAATTCAAAACTCATCTGTTTGGTTGAAACTACCACTACTTTGTTGAAAGTTCGTCTTTTCTTTAGTTAAAGATTAAACTATTTTGTTGAACATTCATTTTTTTATGAATTAGACTGTTTTTGGTTTAAAATTAAAATATTTTTGGAAAAAAATTAATTTTATTGGTAGAAATGTTATGTATTTGATTGAAAATTCAACTACATGCCTTAAAATGAACTTTTTAGTTGAAAATTCTTATTTTGGTATAAAATACAATTGATTGAAATTTGACCTTTTTTGGGTGAGGATTCGACTGCTTTGTTGAAAATGTCATTTCTAAACGAATTCAACTGTTTTTTTTTTTTTAATACAAGTATTTTTCGGATTGCGGTATTAATTGTTACATTATTATTTGAGAATTAATCTTGTTTCATTGAAAATTTAACTATTTGGTTGAATATCCAGTTTTTTGTTGAAATATTGATTTGACATCTGAAGTTTTCAAAAATCTTTTGGAATTTTATCAAATATCTTAGGAAACTTATATTTATAGAACTTTAAAACAAACAAAGAAATAAATCTAAAAAATAAATAGTTATTTGAAATTTTTTTAATGTATCAAAATTATTTTCCCTTTCAAACTGAATAATTTACACGCAAGCGTAGCGCCCAATTGATAATGCTAGTCTGAATAAATTTTAAAATGTCCACCGTTGTCAGCGGTTAAAATCAAACTCATACTAAAAACTTAATAAATGGAACTGAAGAATAACAATAAATTGAACAGTGTGTACAAATAAAATTACTGAGAAATAAAGACAAACAGACAGTTGTGTTTAATTCGTCAAAAATGCAAATAAAATGTGCATCGTGGAGTAGGAATATTAGCTATTGTATTGGTTAGGCTGTTCGTTAACACAATGCTTCCATTAGTCTAAGAAGTTTGACAGTGAGATAGAAATTAAAGTTTGAATATTAGCGTAATTGACAGAACCAAAAAATCAAGCAGTGAAAATCAAACACCTTATTTTTTTTAGCAATCGCATATTCCTAATTATTAGTCAATTTAAAAAGTTCGGATCTATGATCACAGTTGAAAGAGAATCATCTCTGAAAGAATTCAGCAGTGACGTGTATAGTACAAGGTCAGCAAATCTACTTTCTAATTAATAGAAAATAATAATATAATTGAGTTCAAGCAGAATTAGCATGGTCAAAAATAATATTTTCAGAGCTTTGTTTGGAAAAGATGAGCCAGAAATACACGCAGCAGCGAGATTCATAGCTGAACAAATTAATATAGATCGTTCTCTTCTTCTTTCTATATGCCTGAAAGATTATAATCCAGAAACTGTGAAAAGCATAGTTTCGACTATAAACAACATTAGGAGTTGGTAAAAATAAAAGTATAAAAAAATGAGTCTTGTATATGGCCAGCTGGTGATTGGTCCACCGGGAAGCGGAAAAACGACCTATTGTAATGGAATGGGAGAGTTTCTTGAATCCCTCGGTAGAAAAGTTGCTATAGTTAACATCGGTAATTAATCAACTTAATTAATTATAATTTACCTTTATAGCTCTTCCAAAGTTGAACCATTACTTTTTAAATTCCTTGAACAGATCCAGCGAATGAAAATATGGAATACAATCCGAAGATAGATATTACAGAATTAATTAAACACGATGAAGTCATGTCAACTTTTAAACTTGGACCGAATGGTGCTCTAGTTTATTGTATGGAATTTTTGGAAACAAACATTGATTGGTTAATTAAGAAAATTCTTAATTTAAAAGACCATTATTTTTTATTCGATTGTCCTGGTCAGGTATGACATTAATTATTCTTTAAATCTAAATATTTGCCAAGAGAGATAATTATCAAAAGTTTTAAGTTTAACTTTATATTTCTTAACATTTTTTTATTTATTTTTGACAGGTTGAATTGTACACACACCATGAATCAATGAATGGAATAACAGCGAAATTGACCGAAAACTTATTAAGATTGTGCAGTGTTAATTTAATCGATTCTCACCATTGCAGTGATCCTGGTAAGTTTGCTTATTGAGCTTTCCTTTAAATCATGATTAATATCTCAGTAAAATAATATTAGTAATAGTAAAATAGTTATTCATTACTGATGCATAGGAAAATATTTGTCATCCTTAATGGTTTGCACAAGTACAATGTTGAATTTGGGATTGCCACACGTAAACATAATGACAAAGTTTGACGAGATGAAACGATTTAGTGATCAACTAGATTTCAATATTGACTTTTATACAGAAGTTTTGGATCTAAAATATCTTCTAGACAAACTGGATGAGGATCCTCTCACAGCAAAGTACGTACAAATTTAACTATAAATTTGAGGTCATTATATTAAAAATCAGGTCTTTCCAGAAAAAAAGTTTTTTATGAATTTAAGAATTGAAATATTATTTAGGATGTCTAGTGAGCTGAAAACTCTTGAAAACCTGGAATTCTCTATGAATTTTTTAAAACTTTGAAACCCTGGAAATCTCCTTGAATTCTCCAGAAAAACCTTGATTTTTTTTGCTTATAAAACATTAATTTCATTGAAATCTGTAGAGTAATTTCAATCATTCAGCCTTTTAATATTTTCATATTTAAAATGTGGTTAAGAATGTCAAACAATAATTTTTGTAATATTTGACTTACAAATTATATAGCATGATTTCAAATTTTCCAAATTTTCATGCATATCGCCCCCAAATTTCTTGATGAAAGAATTACGTTTTTTTTAATTTTATTCAGAACCTACAATATTAGGTAAATCGAGTTAAAACTTAATATTTATCTTCACAATTTGCTATAAAATACAAATGAATAATTGCTTTTTAATTATCTCTCCCATAAGTTTATTTTATAGAGTTCCGAAAAAAAAACCTATAAGTGTTAAATTGGGATTTTTGATAATTACTTGCTCTGTGTATGATTTTTTTGCATTTTTTTAATACAAACAGTTTCTAATACATAAAACACTACATTCTACTGAATACTCTAAGTGAAAAATTATCAAAAACTTGAAAAATTCATAACAAACCGCAACTATTTAGCTATAGGAAAAGATAATTATAAACAATAATAATTTTCTACAAATATTATGTTTTTTTTAATTGCTTTATTTAAAGAAAATATTATTAAAAATAATAATAAATTGTTTAAAAAATTATTTTTTTCAAACTGGAATTAATTATTATCTCATTCTGATTGTAGAATGGAGAAAAATTTTAGAAAAAACTGAAACTTTCTAACATTATTCGAAGAGAATATTATTGTAAATCATAATATACTCTTTTAAATTTAATTGATTATTGCCTCGGTCTAATTGAAAAGTTGAAAATAATTGAAAAAATTCGGAAAAACTGCGACTTTCTAACTCTAAGATAAAATTGCTAAAAACAATAGCAAATTATTTACAAAATTGACGTAAATAACTAATTATCAGTAAAAACCAGTATTTTATTTATTGGAAACAATTTGTATTTTAAAAAACCGAAAAAATTATAATTAACGCCAAAAACTCCCAAAATTCAATTTTTCACTTATGTCGTTTTTTTGGGAACCTATAATACAGACTTATTAAGGTGTTACTTTAAAAACTAATTATTTATTTGTATTTTATAGCTAATTGTAAAGAGCAATGTTGAATTTAAACTCGATTAACCTAATATTGACGATTCTGTACAAAAGTTGCACCAACTTTTTTTGCTTACGGGAAATGCCGTTTTAACTTCATGTGGCTTGAGGAACCTCTAAATATCATAAAAAATATTTTTTTTTGGAGTCGAATAAATTTGGGGGCGATATGCATTTGAGAAAAATTTCAAAAGTTTCAAAGGATTTTAGAACATTTCAGAAGACTTAAAAATGTCACAAAGATTGAAAAGATTACAAAAGATTTCACAAAGAAGTTGTACATCAAATTTCAAAGATTACAAAGATGTCAAATGATTTTAAAAGGTAGCAAGAGGTTTTTGAAGTTTTCAAAATATTTCAAAAAGTTTCGAAATTATTTTAAATATTTCAAACAGTCTCAAAGCACTCTAAAAATTTCAAGATTGCAAAGCTTTTAAAAATTTCAGGAGATTTCACAATGGTTTCCAACATTGCACAAAGATTTTAAAAGATTTAAAACGGTTTAAAAATATTTCAAAATATTTAGGGACATTTCGAAGGATTTTAAAATATTAAAAATATTTTAAAATTTGTAGAAGATGTCACAAAGACGTGTACATCATATTTTAAAGGTTTCAAACGATTTCAAAGGATTTTAACAGATTGCAAACGGTTTAAAAAGAGTTCTGAAATATTTCAGAAGGTTTCAAAACATTTCGAGGATCTTGAAGATTCCGCATTTCACAAAATTTTTAAAAATTTCAAAATAATTACGTAAAATTTGCTAATGATTTACAAATTTTATTTTGAAGTTCGATATCATCAGATTAGGTTAAGTGACAATTTGAAGAATAATACCGAATTCCAAAATAATCATTTAATATTTCTAAAAAATCAACAGTTTCTTAATAAATATATATTACTGAAGCATTTAATAATGTGCAGTATTGCAGAAATTATTTGCAACAAAAAATGCAATAGCACATTTTTGTATATGCATAGCCAAGTTTATTTCACTAATTGATTTACAAAGAAGGAAACCTGAAAAACTTTATTTATTGATCTAGATGACACGTTAAATTTATTTCCTAAGAATTGCTAGACATCATGTTTTATCAGTCTTTTTTATGAAAGAAAAAATATTACTTTTTATGGAAAAAGTTAAAAATGTACGAAAATAATTATTTTCAATAATAGTTTTGGTAATTAAATTTTTTTACTGCCGTGTCTTACCAATTTTTTTCTAAAGTTCAGTTTAAATAAATCATGGCTTATATTTTCGGGGAAAATATTCCATATAACGCTATTGTTTCCGATTTGAAAAATGAGTCAATAATCCTCAAATATAGCTATTTGTTTACAAATTTTAAAATGAAGATTTTTCATTATAAATAATTTTTTTTATTTAAAATGGCATTTTCAGTAATATTATTTTTATTCTTAAAATCCAAGAAAAACTATTCTTTCAGAGATCTGATTTTCGGCACAGTTACCTTAATGAAAACACATACAATTATGTGTTTAATTTAAAGATAAATTTGATAAAAAAAAAATACGAGAAAAAAGTGGGTTTGGAGGTTTCCTTCATTTTCTGCCTTTTTTCCTAAGTTAATTTTTTAATTTTATAAAGAGACATTCAAGAGTGTGTTGTACAAATTAGATCCTTAGATTCTTGTTTTTTTTTTATTCTCCAAGAATTCTGCAGTTCAATTTTAACGTTGCACGTCTTTGGGAATGGTGGTCTACCATTACGCAACATGGTGGTCTACCATTACGCAACATGGTGGCGAAAAATGGAACTAGAAAGAGTAGGTACAATTTTAAGCATGTATTGTAATTTTTGCATAAAAGTTTTTTTACGATTGTTTTGTGAAGTATAAAACAGTGATTAAGTACTAAAAACAAATATTCATCAGAAACAAATAGTTTTAGATAGAATTTCCATCTTATACAGTGAAAAAACATATTTTTGTGAAATAGGATTTTAAAAACAATACTTTATGCACAAATTAAGATGCATCTTTAAAATCGTTCCTATTCTTTCTAGTTCGAATTTATGTCACCAGGTGGCGTATCGCAGTTTAACTACTCCCAATAGAGGAAGTAAAATTTTGATTTATTCTGAATTTGCTTTTTTTAAACTTAAAAGATAAATCTTTTAAAATAAAATTATGAATCTTGTTTCAGATACAAAAAACTCAACGCTGCCCTAGTAGACGTGGTTGAAATGTACAGTTTGGTTCGTTTTCAGCCTCTTGACATTAAGAACAAAGCCCTGCTTTTAAAAGTGAAAAACGAAGTGGACAAAGCAGGGGGTTATGTATTTGGAGGCAATGAACCTCAAGATGTTCAAACACTTCTTGCTTGTGCAGTTGGAGCCGAACCTGAAACTGAAAGAGTCTCTACACTCGATGCTTACTTTTAGCAATAAAAACACTAGTTTTTGTGTCTAAAAAGTGTTATATTATCTGTAATATTTATAATTTTCTAAATCCTAATGCGGCTATATACAATAAAGTTTTCACATTTGTAAAAATCATTTGATTTAGTTCGCTCCTGGTTTTAAATCTTCTTTTAGAGACATTTGGTTTACAAATATCTGGGCCAAGTCGTCGTAATCATATACTCTTTTCAAGAAAGTATCCATCAGTTGCAATCCGGCAATAGTCTGCACAAAATTTTAAACAATGTTTTATCTTCTCAGATAGTCCTTTTTCGAATGATAGTTTGCACAATTTTCTTATTGAGATAATATTAAATTTGAAAATAGGTTTCTTAATCAGGAATTTCACTTACAATAAGTCCAGAATCCAATGGAATCAAGCATAAGGAAATGTAAATCGAATCTCCGGGTTTAAGAGGACCTAGCATCGTATCAGAAATTCCACACCAAGCGATTGAGCTATTGGATTGCAAACTTACAAGTATATCCATACTTCTTTCCCTAAAACAAAATTCAAAAAGAAAGTAGACCTTACTTTAATTGAAGTTATGAGAAACACAGCTGGGTAATCATCAATTTTCCGTAATTATGTTTTTAATTATTTCAAGTGATTTAAGAAACTATACATATTATGAATTTGTAAAAATAATTTTCCTTGTACTTGAAAAAATCGATTTGAAAATGATAACTCAGGGTGGTCGTTTTAATCGATGAAAACATTCTCGGTTTTTTCGGGTTAACAAAAATTGTTACGGTTATTGAAATTAAAAGATCTAAACTTTTTTAAGCTAACATTTTTTCATTTGAAGCTATCAAAACCGAAAAGAAAATTAAAGCACTGTGAACAAATTAATAATATAAATAATAAGTGAAGTTTAAAATGGAAGTTTTTAACACTTTTTAATTTAAAAATTTCAAATTAAATACCGTTAAATTTAAATTTTATTTTACTTTCACAAATTGTACAATTCAAAGATTTAAAAAATAAAAAGTCCACGCTAATATTTTCAATGATCCAAATTATAGAATGAAATTAGAAAAATAAAAAATTGAACGATTACAAATTTCTTTTCTAAATGAACATTCTTTTATATTAAAGTTAAATACATTTAATTCGAAGTTCCAAAATTAACAATTGCTTAATTGTTATTTATATGGCACAGTGTGTTGAAAAAAATGTTTATTAACTCGGAATTTTTAAATTTTTTCAAAACTTCTGAATAACTTAAGAACTCAACATATTGTTTATTTTACTTCTGAATAACTTTATCACTATTAGAAGTTTTCACAATATTTCTAAAAAATAATCTTGAAAAATTAAAAAGATGGCTGGTAAAAGATCTTGCTGATTCTTTTTGGTCAATTTAGGAAATCTTGAAATGTTTTTACATAGTCTTTTGAAATTATTTTTTCAAAATAAATAATCATTTTATATTTTCCTATAAATCTTAATAAAATTTTGTTATTTTTTATAAACCTTTCAAAATGCTCTAAAAGCTTTAAAATATGTTGTTCGAAATATTACAAAATTTGTATTTTTTTAAAATGTTTTGGAATTTCTTCCAGTTTTCAATTCTTTTTTTATATTTTCAAAATTTTTCAGTACAAACCAGTACATGACTATATAACAAAAAAAAATCGAAATTTTTCAGGAAAGCGAAAAAAAACATTCTGTAAAATCTAACTCACCATTTTAAGATAAAAACAAAAGCTTACTCCTAACCAGAAGTGTTGCTATATTGAGGCCAGAAAATTTTTTTTAGAAAATGTTATCCAGTTTTAGGGAAACAGCTGTAGACGTTGAAAATCTAAAAAAACTGTGGATTGCGATAAAAAAACGTAATCTTCGTTTAAATAAAAAATAAAAATTACTGCCGAGATATTCAGTAAATTGTCCAAGAATTTTGAGTTACTATTTCATAGGTTTTTAAAATCAGTACACGATAATTAAAACTTCTCCCCGACATATAAAGAAGCTAAATAAGAATACAATTTTTTTTCTACAAACAAATTATTTTGTTCCGAGAAAATTAAAATTTAGCGTGATAGTATTACATTGATATAGACGATTATTCGGTAAAAGTACTGTAAAATGAAAATAACTTTTTTATATCAATAAACGATAATAATTTTTAGAAATATCAATGCTGAAAAGTGAAAAAAATAATATGACTACGCTAAAGCTTGATCTCAAATTTAAATTCACATTTGTTTAAATACTATATAAAAAATTAGAAATTCAAACAAATCTTTTTATAAAAATATATATTTATTTCTGTATTATTTATTGCATGGTTATTATTGGTCTATTATTTATATGTATTTTTTATTTTTTATAACAAATTTAATTTTTGAATAATTTTTTATGTAATTAATCCATTTTTGGCAAAATGTTGGTTATCTAGTTCTGTACTGCCACCCTTGGAATATAAATAGAACATATTTAACAAGCTCGGGAAATTCCTTACTATATTTTCGTGATTTTGCAAAAATGCGCATTTCATAAATTTATCATAGAAAACTGGATAAGGACCATTTTGCTTTTTGCCCTCCTACACAGAAAATTATTTCCTGAATGTTTCCACATCAATCATGTAGAGTTCTTGGGGAAAGCATGTTTCTATAATTTAAACAAAATTTTATACTTTGAATCCTATTTCAGAAACTTTTTTTGCTGAACCTGTACAATTTCGTTTTTGGTTCAATATCCAGTTTCAACTTACGAAGTATTCACGACGTGACATTTAAAATTAACCGGTTCCTCGAGGTGAATATCCGCTGGGATATCCTTCAGTGTAACCCGCAGATCACCATAATCCGGAGCCTGATAAAAAACAAGAAGACATTTACAATCTGAACAATTGTCATATATATCGTTGGGGGAAGAGAAATTTCTTTTTCACAAACCATTCTTTGTAATTGGCTTGTTTGAAGACGACCTCTCTCTCCTAAATTACTTCGCCAAACAATATCCAATTTACCAATATTTGTAGCATTGTGCATCATTTTAGGATCTTTCAACAAACTTGGTTGAGGTTTTAAGCAATAAAGGTATTGTCGACTAAAACCGGAATCTAGCAAATTCACTTTACCGTATATTGATTCGTCCTTCTCATTTTTTGTTAGAGACGTTACTGAAATTCAGGAAAACATTAATCATTATTCGTAGTCTTTAATCATTTTTTTTACATTATTTCCATGAATAATCAAAATAAATTATTATATTTACCAGTAAATAAATGCGAGGATTCAAGAGCCACTTTTTCTAAACAAATTGGCCCAGCCGTTAAGTTTTGTATTTGAGCTTCAAGATAAATCTCATCAGACTGAAAAATCAATATCAATGTAATATTATAATACAAAAAAAATACTTAAAATTTCCCAATTTTAATTGGTCAAATTACCTCAGCATTATAAAATTTTGTTTTTACATCGAGCGGTTTCACGACTTGGAATTTGAAGAATTTTCTAAATGACTGCGGTTGTCCACTTGAATTTGCTGGCGTGTACGTCACTTCGCACACGAGACTAAACACGATATGATAATTAAGAATAAAAATATAAAAATAGGAAATACGTCAAATAAAATAGTGATTCGATTTTTTCCGAACTAAAATTTGACTTAATTTTTACTGACATGTGCGTTCCAATTTCTTTTACTTCGTGATGAATGACTTCGTCGATTGTTCTATTAGGAGGAAGTTCTTTAATTTCCTCCTTGTGATTGGAAAGTGGAATTATTTGAGTACTAGTTTGAAGATCCGCCTTGATATAAAAAATACATATTTAGTGAAATTAGCAAAAGTGAAATCATCTAAAATCTAAAGTATTTCATATTTTTAAATCTTGGTATGGAGCCGTTCAAAAAAGACGTCACACTACAACTGAATTAATAGCACCCAATAAGAATATCCAACTTAATTGAAAATTTAGCTACATTCTAACATTAATCTTCTGTTATTTTGTTCAATTTTCGTCCTTTTGGGTTTAAAATCATATTATTTTCGTAGAAAATTCAACTATTTAGTTAAAAATGAACTTTTTGGTTGAAAATATTTATAATTTTGGTTTGAAACACAACAATATGGTTTCAACTGTTTTGTTTCAAAATTCTTCTATTTCGTTTGAAAATTTATATCGATTGGTCAAAATTTTATCTTTTTTTGTTAATAATGCAACTGTTGGGTTAAAAATTAATTTGCTTTAGCTGAGGATTTAATTATTTTGTTAAAAAGTCGTCGTTTTTAATTGAATTAAACTGCTTTTTAATTATAATTAAAATCTTTTCTGATTGTATTGTCAACTATTACATTTTTAGTTGAGAATTCGACTATTTTTTAATTAAAATTAAAATATGTTCTGGATTAAATTATCAACTATTTTATTTTTCGTTGAGAGTTCATATTTTTTTATTGCAACTATTTTGTTGCAAATATAATTATTTTTTGGGAATTCAACTATTTGTTTGAACATTTGTCGTTAAGAATCCAACTATTTTGTTAAAAATTTCTTTACCTTTGTTAGAACGTTTAACTATTTGGTTGTAAATACAACTGTTTGGTTAATAATTTTTTTTAAATTCATCTTTGAAGGTAGAAAAAAATGCCACTGTTTGGTTGAAAACGCAACTATTTTTTATTCCAAAAATGTCATTTAAGTTAAAAAGTTAAATTTTGGAAGCGGAAAATCTCAAAATTTTCGTTGAAAACGTTTTCACTTGAAAGTTGAACTATTTTGTTGAAATACAACTGCTTCGTTGATGATTCGTCTTTTTCTTATTGAAAATTCGACTATTTAATTAAATATGCAACTATTCGTGACTGAAGTTAACTCTTTTCCGTTTGAAAATTCGACCATTTGTTGGAAGATTAAACTATTTGATTAAAGTTCGTTTTTTTGCTTGCAAGTTTAACTATTTGGTTGTAAATGTGACTGTTTAGTCCAGAATTAATTTTTTTTTAATTCAACTATTTTATTGAAAATTAAATATATTTCGACTTGAAACTTTAACCGTTTTATACTGAATTCAATATGGTACATATAAATTAATTTAATTAAAAAGAATTTATTTTCCTATGAATCCCCTACGTTTTATTTTAGACGTTTTTCAAATGAAATAGAAAATAAAAATTTTGATTAAATAAGTGATGATCTGTGGTGAAGAAGGGGAGGTGTGAAAAAATTGTTCAAAATAAATTGACGTAGTTTTTGAATGTCCGCGTTGAAAAACATAATTATGTGGAAACACTCACTTTTACAGTAATATTCGTCACTAATTGGCTACTACCATTATGCACACAGAGGTAGCTTGAAAATATTTCTCCTAAATATATATTTCTGCAAGAAAATTGTTAGGTAATCAGTAATCAAGTGGTAAGAAATGTAAAAAATATTAAGTTTCAAACTCCAATTTTGACATTTTCAAGGATATATATTTAAAGAATTTTACCCAAAACTTTGAGGTAGAACCATAAATTGTCCAATGGAGATAGTTTCCATTCCTTGAAGTGATGTACAATCATTTTTGAGTTCATTATTTAATGTATTACCTGGGAGATCCGTGGAATCGCATGTGACAACAATCGGACAAGCAAGTGTGGGTCTCGTTAATCTCATTACTATACAAAAATATAAAAAATTTGTAAATGAATAAGAAAATAACATTTTTCAAGGTTTGATTTTTACAAAGATATCAATCAACAAAAATTAAAATATATTATATATATATATATTAATATTTGCTAATTTATATCTTTATTAAAATCAATAAAGAAATTTAGATCCTTTTAAATAATTGTTAACAAATTACGAGATATTTATAAAATTAAAAAAAAAATTGCTAAGATTTATGGTTCATAAAATATTCACATGTAAATTTAAATGAATCAATACTTTTAGTTTTTAAAATTTATTTTTTGTATTTAAATGCGAGTTATAAATAAATAAATAATATTTAAAAGATGCAATATTAAGTACGAAACCTAACCTTTCAACGCCAAGAGATGATCGCTTTTCGGCTTTGCGTCCATTTTTCATGAGTATTTGTTAATATATTATAAAAACACAATTTTCGCAAAGCATTAGTTTTTAATTCTAGACTAAATTGTTTTCTTTATTATTGGGAATAAAAATGAAACATATTGACAATGTCCAATATGTCATCACAACAGATGTTGCCTGTCAAAGTTTTTGAAGTTTAGGAATTCGGAACCGAACCATTCGTTCCACTGTTTACCTCATTTGAATTTTTTTCCATCTCATTGGCTGGAATTTGCCGCATTTATTTGTATCTCAAATCATTACAGTCGGATAAAGTAATAATATTTTGGAGTATATTCTTTGTAAAAGTTTTAATTTCAACATTAACTTTGTACAGCTAATATCTGAAATATAAGACTGCAAATACTCAAAATACAATATTTATTTTCAATTTACGGACATAACCCTCATTACGAAAAAGGAAACCCGCGGAAAACCACCAATGAACGCAGGCTTTCGCTGTCAAGGCGCATGCGTATTGTCGCAACCATTCATTTGTTTTCTTCGAATTCAGTTTGGCGGAATTTGGCGCTGTTTGCTGTTCCTCTGTTTTCGCATGAATATAATTGCAGATTTTATTTATAGGAATCTAAAATTCGTTGTGAATAACAGTAGAGATCGTTTTTATTATAAAATAGAACGTATTAAGCGGCACTTTATTTGAGCGGAGAGTCAGCGTAATGGGTTTCATGTGATTAACTTTGTACATTCGTGACATAACCTCCAAACTAAGTCAAAGAAATTTATACAAGTCGGTACTTGTTGACTAAACGCAAAGCTTCTATGCGCGTTAGTATTTTGGTTTGTTTAAATTATTTCTATGCTAAATAACAATTACAATCCTATTGGAGAAGTTAAAACCGTTTTTCCTGAAACTAAAAACGACATCCTGGATGTATTGACTGGATAAAGTAAAAGGCAGTAAATATACTTCACCGAAATAGTGGTATGAATATCTGGATTTTTCGGTAGGAATAGTGGGAATTTAAAAAGGAGAATAATTCTACTGAAATTTTGGTATAAGAAGTCACAATTTTGTTTTATTTGTGTCTGTTCTGTCAATAAATCAAGTGTAGTGCGGGTTTTTAGTGATGAGATGGACGGTATAGGAGACAACCCCGACAATCGAGAAGGAAGAAAAATAACCCAACAAACTCTGGAAAAACTTCGACAATAGAGAACAAAAGGTAAGCGATTATTTAAATTAAAAACAATACTTTTCTTACCAAATTCTTATCCAGGAAGAAATGTTTTATTCGAGAAGCGTAGAAAAATACATATTTTATCTTATATGACAATGTAAAAACGCACAATTGAAGTCGAAAAATCCAAGAAGTATAGGTTTTATTTCTTCAAAAGTAAATCCATGTATGCTCCAGAAATTAAAGAATCTTTTGTGATTCCCAATTTCTCCATAAGATCCTTGCTGATCTGTTCACCGTGTTCAATCGAGTCATTGTCAGACAAAACCACCTGCGGGGAAAACAAATTATTGATGATTAATCATATGTCCTCATTTTGCACATAACTCTTTTTTATTTTATTTTAAATTTTAGTACAATTTATTGACAAATTCTCAAAATAGAATTTCAAAACATATTCTTTTTAATTAATTTTCAAATAAAGAATTTGTTATTCGGCTTCAAAAAATAAAGCTTGTGGATTTTTGAAAAATCTTATTAATTATATTTTATGTATAAACAGAAGAAAAGAAATTTACGAATTTTCTATAGATATACTTTAAGGAATTTAATAACAAACAAACCTCAAGTTCCATAAACGAACCTAATCCAGTCACTTCGTCCACATGAATTCGAGTTTGTCCAACGAGATATAGTAGCCGTACTTTTTCCACAATTCCAAGAGTTCCATATGCAGTGGAGAGAATTTGTTCTATTCCATTGCATGCATCAGGTGTCAAAAACGTTTTCTCGAAATTAGATAGCTTTGGTCCTTCTGTATCAGGTCGATTGTAGTACACCAAGTCTCCTGATCCATCCTAAAATTGATCAAATTACGTATTAATAGCTTTTCTAAATGTTATTCAGAGGGCGGAAATTTAAATCTCGGAAAAATATTCCATGTCATTTTCTAGTTTATTACTGCTTTAAAAAATTTTCCCTGCGATTTCAACTGCAAGAATAAATCATTATTGCTACAATGGCATTAACGACTGCAAGTAAGAATGCCAGCATAATTTATAATATGAATAGCTAGAAATTAAACATTTTTAAATGATTTAAATTGAAACTTGGGGATTTTAAATTGAAATACTATGAATCTTAATTTAAAAAAATTTAATTTATGGTAGGTTTCCTGCCAAAAATTAGATTTCTGAAAAAGGTATTTGTTATATTATCTTAAGAATCAAACTAATATTACAAGTTAGGTTATTTCAAATAAAAAACATTACGTTTAAAAAGAACATTTCATAAACTACAAAAGCGTTTACATTGAAAATGTTTTTTTCCTATTAAATTTTTTCTGGCTACAATAGCTATTTTTAATGATTAGGTAGTTACTTATTTTAAAAATTGGAAACAGTAGAATTGCAGAGGATAGTTTCCTTCAAATAATAAACCATGCTTGATTAAAATTCATCTATTTTTACAAATCTGGTAAGAAGGGACATTGAAAACAAAATTATAGTATAAAACCTATTGTTAAAATAATGATTATTGTTAAGTTTTTAAATTGCTTCGTAAAAAAATAATGTTTTTTCTTTCATGAGACTTGACTAATATCATTTCAATTTTTAAAATCATAGACATTTTGTATGTTTAAGTTTCCAATTTTGTATTTCAAAGTGAATTCATTTAACATCGGACAGGCAATTCTTGTTCAAGTCAGAGAATCAGTTTTTCAACGGGCATAAGACGATGTCTTATAAATTTGCCGTATTTTTTTTACCGAGTTTTTTAAATTGAAAACGCGAATGATCAAAACATGGTCAAAACTTTTGTTAGAAGTGTGATATTTTGCAATCTAATATATTTATTAAATTTTTCTTTCTAATTCTGATAGAATTTCTCGTCTTCTTTCGAAGTTTAAATTTCACAAAATAACGGTCGTTTCTCTGGAATTATTCAAAGCGAATTAACTAAAAAAAACCCAGAGTTTTTTTCCTTTTTTATTTCTTTTTAGATTCGTCCTGAAAGATTACATTCCATGATAATTTGCCCTGTCAACGTGCTTTGGAGATACATTTTTTGTGCTCTGAAAAACAAAAAATCACGTTTCTTGCCAAAACGATACAAGATACGAAAAAAGTGAAAGAAATTAAGTGGTTTTTTTAAATAAAGTTTTTATAGAGACATTTTGTTTCTTTAACTTTTTTCGTACCGTGTATCGTTTTGAAAATCATCGTGATTTTCGGTTTTCAGGCAAAAAATTCTCTTTTCTCTCCAAGGCGCAGGCCCGGGACAGACTATTATGGAATATACTCTTTACATAGGGACAAATCTATCAACAAATCAGGAAGAAAAAACGTTGGGATTTTTAGTAAATGGCTACCGTTTTGTAAATTTTAATCTTTCTTGCAAATTTTCAATGGACTTCGTAAGAAGACGAGAAATATCAGAATAAAAAAAAAGTTAAAACATATATTAGATTACAAAATAGCACACTTTTAAATTAAGTGTTGACCATTTTTTGATCATTCGCGTTCTGAACACTCGATTTAAAAAATTCCCGATTGTCCATATTGTAATTTTCGTTTTGCTGCAAATGAGTTTATGGAATTGTCTACATTTACCGAAAAAATATTGCCGATTGTACGAAAATTTCAGTACAAATAGTCCCTTTTCCAACTTTATTGTCTCGAAAAAATCCGGCTATTAGTACCGAAATTTCGGTACCAGCAGTCACGGCTTAAATTTATCTTTCTCTAGAAATGAATGTTTCACAAAACTCGCAATTTCAATATTTTTATTGTTCCTTTTCGCAATGCTTATAATTGATCCATGAATTAAGTACATAATTGTTGCGCTGAATTTAAGTTATCAGGAATAATCTTCATTTTATTTTTAAAACATCGATTATATGTTTTGGTATTTTAAATCGATTTTATGTGCTTCATATGTATATGTTTAAGTAAAAGAAACACACAAAAAAGCGTATCTAAAACGATTTCTAAATTTGCCCCGTAAGCAAAAATTAAAAAAAGAGTTTATTGCTATGTTGATATTGTATTTATGGGCAAGTGGGTCAATTTTATTTGAAATATTTTTTGTGATGATATAAAAAAAATAAATTCCTAACCCTATTTTTTACTATTTTCAATGATCTCTTTTATTTTGTAATTGGATTCAATAAACTTTGCAGATTTCATCAATATTTATATTGCAAGATGTAGGTGAAATTCATCAAAAATATTACAGAGAGTGAAATTGAATTCATTTATACAATATTTTCCATAAAATTAACTCAGAAGATCTTTAATACAACTAAATGTACGTATAAATTTGTTTAGATTCGTATTGAGTAATCAGTAGAAGCCGTAGTTTACCATACAAATTATATTATGTATAAAATATTATAATTAGTTTTATAGCTTCCCATTCCCTTTGGATATTGTTCAATTTATTTAAAATTTTAAAAATACCATGAGGGCAACTAAATAACATATTTTGGTATCCTATAGATATTTTTCTTTCCAAACAATTTTGTTATAAATAGAAGATTTTTCGTTGGAATTCGAACTTTGATCAACTGGAAAAAGTAAATTCAAATTTGTCAAAAAAGTAAATGCAAGTCAGTGATAAAATCTGTCGACTTAACGTAAATATCTTATTCTCTGACTGATTATGTCATGTTAGAAAGTGTCCTTAAACATGATAAAATATTAAGAATCAAAGGCAATGCGTGAGTTTAAAGGTTATGAGTATAAAAGTTTAAATTGTTTGAATAGGTTCTTCGGAAATCAAATTTACAAACTAATAGATACAAACTTTACAAAATTAATTTTAGCTTCATTTTAAGTTTTGAAAAGGAAAATATTATTCTTTAAAAGTAAATAGGTAAAGTTACTTTGTATTTTCGGAGTTTCAGTCTGCCTGGTCTGTCAGCAGGCAAGTTGAAAAAAATATCCTTTTGAGGAATTACAGTTTCCTCAGTATCGCTTATGTTTTTCACTTTAGCTAGAAACTCTATCAGGTTGTCAACTCGAGCTTTGATTTCTATGTTTCTCATATTTCTTGTTCCAAAAACTATGAAAATAACGCACAATAACCAGAACCAGTCGTTACCGCTACCGGCTTGGACATGCGCATTTATCTCGCACCTATATGAATTCATTTTCAATGAAAATAGTCAGAGTTAAAATTATTCAGACTTAAATATTAATATATTACACACCATGACTACTATATTTGTCAATTATTACGACGATTATAAGAATTTATCTGAAAATGAATTTTAACAACTATGCATATTTGTTCAAATTCATTTCTCACCATTGTATCATTCAAATTTAACGATTATGGAATTATTTAATTTTGATAAATTTAATAATTTGATAAATTTAATTTGAAATACAATTATTTAATAATTTAAAAGTGTGCTATTTTGTAATCTAATATATGTTTTAACTTTTTTTTTATTCTGATATTTCTCGTCTTCTTACGAAGTCCATTGAAAATTTGCAAGAAAGATTAAAATTTACAAAACGGTAGCCATTTACTAAAAATCCCAACGTTTTTTTTTCTTGATTTGTTGATAGATTTGTCCCTATGTAAAGAGTATATTCCATAATAGTTAAATTAACGATTAGTTTAATCTTAAACTGAAAAATTTCGAAGAAAAATGAAACATACCTTTTTCTATTGTATTCCTGTTTACTGTATAGATGTTGAAATTTTTCTAGCAAACAAATCATATAGATTATTATCCTGCAGAAAAATACAGCTGGGTCACAATCTAAAAAATTGTTTTTCCTATTCGAATTAAAGATCTCGAACTGCCTGTGGCGCGTTTCGAAAAAGTTTTTATTTCATCCTCATTCGGCACCTGAAATCTTGAAATACAATCCACCCATTTTGTCCTTATTTTTTTTGTGAAATGTCAAAAAAAAAATAAATAAACCTCTTCATTTTAGGTTGTTCGAATGAAAAACAGTGTATGTATATATTATTTTAATTTATTAGACTTTAATATAGGCTTTGCTTACATCTGATATGAATATTAATTATATATTTTTAATTTTATTTGGTTGCACTTATTGTGATCTTTAGTATCAGAAAAATGATATTGAAGTTCCTGGCAGGTACGTGAATAGAAATACTCCTTCCGGTTAAACATAATTTCAGACAGATCTTATGTGTCGTTTTTTATATGTTTATATCTAATGAACTTCCAAATCGACGATGTTGAGTATGTGGTTCATTTATCGAGGCATCCATCCTTCTTATCAGCTCATCATTTGCTTAGCGCAATAATATGGGAACTGGACGCCTTTCAAAAGTGTGTTTGCAATATCCTACGAATATAATGCGTCGTTTTAAGATAAGTTTTATCCTCGCGGTTTTATCTAAACTTGGGTGTGGCATAATGTCACACAAGGAAACTTCAAATTTGGAAATCAAACTAATTTATAAAATTTCGATGAATTAAACTTCAAGTAAGAATTATTCGTTCTCACTTTTGATAACAATTTGCAAATCGGATAATTTAAAAATAATTTTCAGGAAGCAATATTGACAATTCAATATGTCAGTTGCAATAAACTACGACTCAAGTTTACTCTGGAATGAGGATCGAGTTTCGATTGACACAGTTGCTATGAAGTAATGTAAGTAATGCTAATTTTGTTATCCGTTATTCAACTCTTTGCAGCAGAAATTGATCTATATTCACAAATCCAAAAAGTGAGAAAAATGGAAGTCACGTCAGTCAAAGTTCTTTTTGTCATTTTTAAATAAAATTTTTTACTTTTACCCTATTGATAAATTTGTTTACAACATCTGCCCCACTCCTAAGTTTAAGAAAAACTTAAAGTTTTATATACTTACGCCTAGCGAACTTATAAATGCTGAGATGGTGTAAATTAAAATGTAGAAAGGGGCACAAAACCCTGCGACGAAAAATGAAATAAATAGAAGAATCAAAAGCCAAATAATGAAATTAATAGGATTACACGCCATTTTCAGTGTTTTCTTCCGGAAAACACACGCGAGCAAGTTGCACTGAAGATTCTCGTAAAGCTTTAAATAGAATTGAGTAGAATTCTGTAACTCAACTTACACCAACGGGGTCCCCTTACATTCTCTCACCTCCCACTATAACGTGTTTTCACCCACCAACGGTGTCTTCTCAAAAAGTGGGAGTGAAAAATAAGAGGGGAAGAGATAATGATGCCACCTTAAGTCAGGAAGTCCGGGACGGGGTACCTTATAAGAACCGATGTTTTAAAACGTCAACAACTAATCTGCGTTCTTCTCTCCAAAGATTTCTCTGTTTTAAATTGATAAAATCATTTTTAAATTCTTTCTATCTTTATTCCTGTTTCAGTGGAAATTTCAGGGACTACATTAAAAAGAACTTAAGGAATGGGAAAAAGGGTAATTGTTTCACGAAAAGTAAAGGGACGATTAAACATTTATTTATACATTTAAACAAGAAACAATCTTTTTATAAGAAATTAATTAGTTTAGAAATACTGATAAATGATTTTTGAAAGATTTCTGCCATAATTTGTTTTAATTAAATGTACATATGTCGTTGAAAATAAATTCAAGGCGATATAAAATATCGATATAAAAAAATCGTTCTCATAATTCAAGAATATTTCCTCTTCTAAATAAAGGCCTTCAATAATCATTAAATTGCGACACTTATAAATATAATTAAATATTTCTACCCAAGATTTGTTATTTTATCTTCTACTCTCAATAATAATTTGAATGCAAATAGAAAACAAAACTATTCGATGCTCTGAAACTCAAATTAAAAATAGTCCAAGTTTGAGCGAAATATTAAAAACAAACTATTTAAAACGAAGTGTTTCGTCGTCCCGAGTTTCGGGATGAGTAGTCAAATATTTTACATAGGCTGGATAGACGTCTTGAAAATTCGGGATGAAAATAAAAGGATTAGCATCCATGGATGCCAATCCTTTTTACGTATTTCGGGATCTTAACTGTTTGTTCACATAAATATTGCTAAATTTTAAGCAATATTTTTCAAATCTTCAATTAAAAATGGTTTATCATTGAAAGATTTACATGTACAATTGAAGTGAGGGAGTACAGAACTATATAAGGAACTAAATCGGAATTTCTCAAGAGAGTGAGAAAACGTTCTGTACAATTGAAATGACCATTTAAAGATAAGACAGAAGTCCAGGTGACGTGTTGCTGATTAAAACCCCAAACAATTTGATTAGAAACAGTTATCTATTTTCTAGGGAATAAATGTATCAGCTGACAATCTCAAAGTGACACTCATGATCAATTTTCAATTTAAAAAGATCAGTTTTCAAGAAAGTAGTTAAATTTTCATCCAAAAATGAATTTTCAACTAAAACTATGAATCTTTAACAAAAACATGATTTCTTAACAATGTGGTTCAAACAAAATAGTTGAATCCTTAATCAGAGAAAATTAATTTTCAACTAAACAGCTGCATTTTTATCTAAAAGAGAGGAAATTTCTACTAGAACAGAAGAATTTTTAAATACAAACGGCAAATTTTCAACAACAAACATAGTTGAATTTTTATCGGAAAAAGATTTTAATTTGACTTTGCAATACCAAAATATGAATTTTTAACAAAAAGTGGATTTTCTACGAAATAGTTGAATATTTTTGAAGAAGCAACTGCAAAAAAATATAAATACCAGGCAAATCAATGATGAACACGAATTTTATATTATAGTTACCGCAAAACTTCGTTTTGAAAATTCCCTAATAATTTTTAACTGACCAATTTTTCATTTTCCCTCCAGATCATTAACATTCAAATACCAGAATTAAAAAATAGTAACCTTTTTCACCTAGAATCTTTTATAAACGGAATAAAACAATTCCAAATTAAAATCAAAGTTTTTTTATTTATTCTTTTTGATGTCTATTAAAAGTTAGACAAATTCCCTGACTTTTGCAGGATTTTTTGTTTCAATCCCTACTTTTCCCTCACCAATAATATTTTCTGATTTTTTTATTGTTGTCGACTAGGTTCGTTTTTCACTTAACATGTTTCTTTGGGGAGTAAAGTTAAATTCATAATAAATTTATGTAAAATTACTGTAAGTTTTTTTTGATTTGTGAATCCTCCAAAATTGCGTAGATGAATGAGGAACCCCTCACCTCTCCGTAACAAATCGTGACAAAATCTCTTGACCCTTCCTTACCCCTTGAGCTTTTACGTAATTTAAGCTTTCGCGATAGCATATTCTAGTTTTAAATAGAATAATTTTGCAGATGGAAAGCAGACCACAGTATTTTCAAATATCGTGTATTTAGAGAGAAAAGGGGAAGTTTTTCGAGAATAGGGAAAAAGGGAGAATTTGAAAAAAGGGAAAATGCAGTAGAATAGGAAAAAGACTGTGTATCCTGAAAATTGTATATCCTTGTTGTTTACTTTATGGATCATTTCTATTTTTTGCTTGCCTAAAATGTTTCATATTCTGGAATCTCGGATATTATTTTTTTAGTTAAAAATAGTTCTTGAGGAAACGTTTAATCGCAAGATTTCATTGTCTGCAAAATGTAGCTATAATGAGCTAAAATTATTTAGTCAATTAATGTATTCAACAAACGATAAGGGGCTTTATCATTCTCCAGATTTGATAATGAAAAATTATGATATGAGCAGAAGTTCTTGTACAGTCACTAACGAAAATTGAATTTTTATAATGGAAAAATCTGATTTTAGGTTTTAAACTTTAAGCTACGACGAAATCCCTTAGAACGGCGGTCGGATGTGCGTCTGTTTGTTTGTAGTTTACCACTTCTACTCTATTATAGGGATGAGATTCGGCATATTACATATATGACTCAGCTCTAGAGTATTTGGAGAAAAAATATCCATCTGTTTATTTATTATAAGGATCTTTTTTATTAATGATTAAAAAAATTATAAGTGAGGATATTTTTTTTATATCACTATTGCTAAAAGCTTTTCTTTCAGTCCAATTTTTTCAGGAACGGCTCAAATTAAAGCTCTTGGCATTTATAATTGGGATAACATTTTTCTAAATCAGTGCTTAGAAAATAAGAAAAAAATTAAGCGATTTTTCAGACTAGTATACTGAAAACTGTTTTTTTAGTACAATTTTCTTCAAAGACAGATCCAATTGAAATTCTTGGTATTTAGAATATTTTTACATGCCAATAACGATTATGGCGATAAAAAATAAAATTCGTTGCTTTATTCTTCTTTTTTTTTTAATAGGTGGTTAAAAATAATTAAATTTGAATATTTTCGCAACTTACGAAAGCCTTCCTTGATAGCGTTTGCCGCCCTCTTCTTAGACTGTTTTTAGAGTTGTTATCAATTTAATGTTTATTGTATTGCGAATGTGAAAATAATCGAAGAGTTAACCGTGGAATTATGATATTTCTCAGAATTTAAGATATTTCAAGTACAATCAATTGAATGCATCGTCAATTCAAATGAAATAAAGTAAAGAGAATGTGATTAATTCCTAGTAAGTTCAGGGTGATATAAAATAAATTGGAGGCGAATTTAAAGTGATTCAATGCAAATTCGAATTAACTACATGAAACTGGATTGAATTAAATTCAAAACAACTCGAATTTGATTCCAGATCAATCAGCGTGAACTGAACTTCAATTAAAATTTATTCCCTGGAATTCCTTTTTAATTAAAGTAAAATGAAGATGATTTGCAAGGCATTTAAACAATTTCATTTTAAGTAAATTTAAACTAACTTATATGAATTGAATTCAAAATGATTCAAGTTAATTTAAAGAAACTTACCTTACTTATCTCTTTTTATCCGAACTGAAGGAGAATTCAAATGAAATTAACTTATTCTGAAATAAAATATACTGAATTTCAAAACTGGTTGTTTCCTGTAAATTAGCAAATCAGATATCAGATTTCAACCATTCATGCAAAAAAAACCTGCCGCTCGAACACTAATCTACAAAAAAGTATTCACTTTGACAAGTTTTAAACTTAAATTTATTGAATATTATATAAATATTCTAAAATCTGTCCTTGGTTTTATAATAATAATAAAGCTCGAGTGTTAAAAAAATAAGATACGACTTACAATACGAGTTTGAAATCTCGGTTAAAAACGCTAGATAAATCGAAATACAACTCAAAATCTAACGATTTTTTTGGTCATGTTTTTGTTTTTCGTTTTTAACCGAAACTTCGAATGAAAGCGTGTGTAGAGCAATAATAATTTCTATTGTAGTAACTAATAATGTTATTAAATATTTTATACATTTACATAGTATTCTATTTATAATAACCATTTGAAGTTCAATATTAGGTATGATATTAGTATCTAACAGTCACAAAGATTTTATGTAAGTAGACAAGTCTTTTGCTCGGCTGTCTGTGAGAGAACAGCTATTTTTATTTGCCGTTCTTAGGACAACAATTTCCCCCTACGAATACTCTAGTAGCCTAGTTGCAATGTTAGCTGCATTATCCTATAGTGAATGCCTCTGGCAATCAACTATACTTATCGTTAGAATACTTTCGAACTCTGTGCTCGCTACCAACTCACGTGGACACGTCCGCACTGGACTTTAAATCGAGAGACGTTCCAAATGCCAACATTTCATTACGCTTAGCTACTTTTTACTTTTACGTGATGATACGTACATAGTTTCAAAAGACTCTCATCAGTAGGAAAATTCAATTTCAAAAAATTATTTTTGGTCTCTCGCTCGTTCCTTAATCCCTAAGAAGTTGGAATTGCTCGCGCGATCTTTTTAAAGAGGAACTTTGCATTGCTTATTCAAGTAAAAATAGCACCAACGGGAAATTTAATTTATATCAAACATCCGATTATGAACTTTCTCGTGTAAATTATTAACAAAACCTTGTTTCCACTTAAAAAGAACTACTCGTAAAATCGTTTTAGAAACGTTACGTATAATTAATATAGTTTCAATTGTTTCACATTACGACGTGAAAAGAGAATACACTTTCCCATTTAAACCTTCGATGATACGTATAGCTTCGAGTACAATGACTATCCTAAAATATTGCTTTTTGTAAAAAACAGGCACTTGAAGTATGTTTCGTTTAAAAAATGATTTAATTGCCACATGCACTTTGTATAATAATGTATAACAAGAACAAAAAAGACTATATTTATCAATATATCTCGATCATGATTAGCGTTTCAATGCCGCGGAGCATTCTGCTTATAAATCAGGCTCGGCACAAGTCCGTGGGTAAAATACCCTCGAAATTAAAAAAAAAAAAAATGGGGTGTTTATATTGTTTTCCGCGAGGAAAAATCGACACTGCGATATTTTCTTCTTTTTCAAATCGTGATAATTTGATCAATTAATAACAATTCTGCGACAATTCATTATTCAATTATTCTTTCGCGGTGTATTCAAAGAAAAAAAAAGACTGGAGCCTCCGAAAAAGACTTCTGTTTCTAGAAAATACTCTTCCTTACTAAAAGGGACTTCGAGACTTTAAAAGTGGCGTACAAAATACAAGAATCGGGTTTTGGGTGGACAGTACGTCCTAAGCGGAACACTGTATCGAGTTTGATAGAAAAGTCGTCAAATATCGAGTAAGAAATTAAATTGACTATACATACAAATTACGATTCATGCAAATCTAATTGTTTTGCCGTAATTGCATAGCATAAGCACTCAGCACTGTAGGAACGAATTCGCTGACTTTTAGACACCGAATCGACTACTACACACCGAAAGAATCCATTTACATAAAATCTTTGGTGAAGTGATTAAGCTTAGACCCAGTGATCTTTAATAGATATCTAACACTGTTACATTCGATAAACAGCTACTAGCCATCTGTCATTTTTTACATAATTTTTTGATTTCCTCTAGTACGAGCACCCACTGCTCGGACTCGCTTTTATGAAATGCACCAAATTTTCGAAAAATTCGCCGAGGTTCTTGTGAGCTATCAACCCACGCTGTCGCCCATCACTTCAGTGACTGCTATTACTTTCTCCTCTGCCTCTTCTGTTTCAACTTCCGGTTCGCTCTCCGCATTGACAACTTCCTGTTAGAAGAAATTGGGATTTTTAAATTGATACTTGTTTATATATTCAAACTTAAATTTAGGGAATTTGATGAGGAACTATTCACCTTTGAGATGTTATTCACAATCGCTCAAGAATCAAGATAGAGGAGGGCATAATTTCAAATCATTCTGAGTAAATGTGTAGGAACATAAACATTTGCATAATATCTAATTAAAAGCGCATAATTTTGACACATTAAAAAAAGAAATTATAAAAGCTGATCAAGCCCGCGCAGAGAAAATATATATTTGAAATTTTAACATTTTAACAATTAGAAATTTTCACAATTAGAATCATGATAAGGTGAATAATTCCAAATTCAAACAAGAAACCAAACAAAAAAATCTTTTTTTTTCATTCAACGATAATAATTTCAAGAAATATAAATACTGAAGGAAAGAAGAGAAAATGTAGCTACGCGAAATTGCTAACTAAAATTTAAATGAAAACTTTTAAATTAAAAAATAAGAATCCGAACAAATCCTTTTAGCAAAACTTGTATTCGATTTTCAAAGAATTTTGTATGCAACAAACCCATTTTCGAAAAAATGTTGGTTATCTAGTTCAGTACTGCCATTATCCAACTTATCAGCTTTAAAAGATTCTAAAACCGCGATATCCCGAGGGATTTAGTAAGTGAATAAATAAGATTTAGTTGACGGATATCTTTTTCACCACGAGAACAGCGCCATCTGATAAGAAAATGATTGGGAAATTGGATGCTTGATTAAAGATAATTCGTTTGTTAAAATTATTCGACAATTATTGAAAATTCATTGTTTATTCTACAGTAGAAAAAAAAATAATATGCATATTAAAATCTAAAAGTTCTACCCAATTGTTCCAAGTTAGTAGCGCTGTTATCGCTACATCGAAGGTGGATTTAATTTGGGCTTTTTATAAGTGATATTAGTCATGAAATTTTTGCTTACGTCTTTGTTAGTCGCCTCGCTGCAGCTTTCACTGTTTGATTGTTCATCTGTTAAAGCAACGAAGAAATTTTTAAGTACAGCTTTAATTACTTGAAAAAGAATTGAAAATTTTCTCTAGGAATCTCAGATTATCATTTTAATTTGTTCTTCTTTTTTAATTGGACTAATTTAGTTTTTTGTTGTTTAAGGATAGTTCGTCATTATTATAACCTTGAGAAAAAAATAGTAAGTGCGTAAAATATTACGAGCTATTCTTTTAAAAATAAAGAAAATTGAGGTCATCTAAATATAGAAAAGTAAATATCAGAGTTCAATATTTCGAGCTGCGTAATTTTCTTTCAGATTGGAACATTTTTTCAGCAATAAAGATCTTTATAAGTTTAAAAAATTTAATTGTTTGATTGTCAACTAAACCAACAATGTCAAATTCGAAATGTAAAATTTGTCCAATTTAAAGCATGCATTATTTTCAACTTTTATTACATCGATGCACTGGATAGTAGAATCTTTACAATAAAATATAATGTTTGAAATTTTCAAAATACATACTGAAACTATAAAAGCTTGAAATATTAAAGAATTCAGTACTTCTAATTTTAACGTTAGAAAGATTCAAAACATTGACTTTTTACTGACTATAAGATGTGGTTTACCATAGAGAATAGACTTTATTATTTTAAATAGTTAAAGTTGCAGTAACAAATCTTCCAAACATTCAACACCAAAATATCTGTACCACTAACAAAAATATCTCATTGGGAGTCGCGAGATTTATAATTACAATAATAATTAATGTAAATAATATATGTTACCAAGTTCTGTTTGCGTGTAAATACTAGCTGTGAATGTTTCTGCTGTCTCTCGTCGTTGTGCGTCGGCGTCGATGGCGTGAAGTTTTTCCCTACTTTGTCGCAATTCCTTCCAAAGTCGCTCTCGTTCCTCTTCTCTCTCTTTTACAATTCTCTGTAATTTTACATAAAATAGCAGATAAATTAAAACAGTAGACATTTTAAAAATTGAAAACAAATAATTAATAACGCTTATTAACCCCAATCAGCCCAATTTTTTCGCGATATCGTTGTGAAACGTTAAGGGGTTGTTACCTGACTTCTAAACTACCTTTAAAAAAATTCTGGGCGTAGTGCGGCTCTTACTTTCCGAGATAAAGGGCCTACCATATATAGTACGCGGGTTTTAAGATCAAAGAACGGCAACAAACGTGATTTTCCTTTTACGTCTGAAGCGTACCATATATGGTACTGTGGGCGGATTCGAGTTTAAAACAAAAAGAAGGAATTATACATTTAAAAAATGTGAAAATATACTTACAAGAAGCTCTGAAAGCTGGGTGTTTAATGTATTACAAATTGGTTGCAAGACTGAGACCGGTACTGTTGGTTGAGGCTGAGGATGAACACGAGGTGCAGGACAACCCGCTGATTCGCAACTTGCAAGTGTCGATGATGATCCTCTCGAAGCAAGAACAATATCTGACTCGCTGACAGTCAAAGAGGAATTTAAAATTCCGACTAATTGGTTTGCTAAAAGTAAAAACGAGCATTAGATTCTCTTCACTCATGCATTTTGCAATTATACGTAGTTAAAAAATAAGTTTATTTGACAACAAAATTAAATATACTATAATAAAATGCAAAATAGTAACAAAGATCAGAAGTAGATTTAAAAAAAAGGTTCAGCCAGAAAAATAAACAAATAAATTAGGGTAAATGAAAAATGTAAAACACAAAAAGTGAAACAACCTTGGTTAATAGCAGCCAGTATCAACTCAGCAGGTTCTTTCTCGATTTCGGAAGGCTCTGACGCAATGTCAGCGACATGCTCAAAGTCTTCTAGAGACAAGTTTAAGATGTCGGCAACCAAAGCTTGCTTTTCGGTTAGAGCTTGTTTGATCGCTTCATCCTTGCGCCTTAAATGTTCTGTAGCAGAAATAATTAAGGAGTGCGTTAAATTCATTTTAACATAAGACAGTTCATGCTACATACTTCATTTTTAAAGTTTCAAATTCAAGTTCAAACTTTAAGTGAAAGGTTAAGAAGAATTTTCAAACATAAAGTTAAATATCTTTAGATACACGATTACTAAAAAGATGATTTAATAAGTGAATAATTATATACCATATATTTTCAGAGATTATGCAAAATCAATACTCTAATGTAGAAGAAATAAGACCAACAGTTTAATAGGATTGTAATGTAAGTAATCTTTTATTAAATTTGAAGTGATTAATTAATAAATTATTTATAATAGTATAAATAAAATTCATATGTTTGAAATTTGTTAATAAAATTAATTTTTTTTAAATTTTTAAACCTTTTAAAAATAAATTAAAATTAAAATTAAAATTAAATTAAAATTAAAAATTAAAATTCTCAAATCAATTTTCTTGGTAGAAATTTAAGGCTTAATAAGAAAATGTAGGAAAGTAAATGAATTGAGAATGAAATGTTTTTTTCGTTGAAAAATGAAATTTGTTCAGAGATTTGAAATTTTTTCGGTGCTTTTAAAATAAGAAGACGAAAGAATTTGCGTTTTTTAAAATAGATAACTTCAGGATTTAACGAATTTTATACAGCTAGAATTGTTCAAACATTTACATTTTTAAACTTCAAACATGAAATTCTTCACATGATTTAAATATTATTAAAGTATTTGAAGATAATATCCAAATTCAAAGAAAAATCCAATGAAGAAGTATACGAAACTATCGTAAAATGAAGCTTTAAAGCTTTCATATTTTGGATCTATACAAAATGAAAAGTGTACAAATTTTCAGTATACGAAGGTGGAAGTATGTAATTGAAGACATGCAAGGGCAAGTTTTTAAATATTGAAAGTATCTAAAAATTGAATTAATTTCAAATCACCAATTAGACGATACATTTTTTTGCCTAAGTTTTGAGTTTTACCACTTTTAAAATTAGAGACTCAGTTCACAATTCTTTTGTTTGAAATTTATTTAAAAAGTGTTGCAGTATCAGAACCAATATTCATATTTGTCTTTTTCTTCTTGATTCTGATAGATCTTTCGTCCACTTTCAAAACCCGACAGAAAATTAAAAAATTAAAAACTGACAAAATTGCGCTAGTTTTTCTGAAAATCCTTCAAATCAGTTTTCTCAAAAAGACCATCGTTTTATTATTTTTCTAACTTGGCTTATCTAAAAGAGAAATCTTGGGCTCGTATATTCGAGAAGAGAAAATTTTATTTGTTTGAAAAATGAAAATTATAATTTTTTGCAATAACAAGACGAGATATGAAAAAAGTCAAGGGAGCAAAGTTATTCCACTTAAAAACTTATAGAAAAAAGTAAAGACTTTTTTTTTATCTTGCGTTTTTCTCTCTCGAAATTTTCGGTGAAATATTAATCATTTTTCTATAATTGTATTTTTCTTAAAACAATAAAATTTTCTAATATTTTGTAAAATAAATTGAATGTGTTAAATATATTGGAACGTTTCCGCATTTTAAAAGTACCCATTTAAATGAAAAAACATCAAAAAGTTTCAAAACTATCCTAAGCTAATGATTTAGCTTCTGAAAGGATTTTAATCTTTTAATAACTTTCGTATTAAAAATAGCAAAATTAGGATTCTCGAGTAAAGCCTTTAAAATCGAATTTCAACAATATTCAAATACTGTTCTATTATAGATTCAAATAAAAAAATTTTAATGAAACTTTCGAGCTTCTCCGATTATAAATTCCCGGTTCTCTCGCCTTTCCCGATTCTTTATAGATTCTTCTACAGGGTCGTGAACTCAAGACCCTTAGTATTAGAATTCAAAGCCGGGATTATAAAAAAATGTAGATACATACACAGCCAGTTTGCAGGATATTAATTATTAAAATCTGTGTTCACGGAGAAATTCACCTCAATACTATCCAACAAAATAGTAAATTAACTATAAAGTCTAAATAAACAAATATGTAAATATTAGGCTTCACAGTCGTTCCCCTATTCCCTTTTTCCCCTTTTTCAGAAAGTTGATCTTTTCCCCTATTTTAAAGATATTGCCTGTATTTTTTCATACTCATACACATTCCTAATGTTTACTTACGATGATGAAATTATTTTTAATTTTTGAGATTTAAAAAACATATATTTAGAATTCGTTAAACTTTTTATTATGTCCGATATGCAACACTTATGCAATAATAACTATAATTTGTTTTAGTCTTAAATTTTTCTACGAAATTCTTGTAAATTAAAAAAAAAAACAAGAATTTAACAATTAAATTTGGATAATATACTCTTAATTTTTTTTTTTAATTTCCACGAATTACGTAGGTAATTTTATATTTTGGACGTAAAAGAAGAATTTAAATTTTTATTTATTCTGAACTCAATGTCTTAATTTTTCAATTTTTAATCAAAATTAACGGTATTATATTTTCATACAAATGTGAAATTTTTTCAAAAATTTCTGTGTTAGGAAATTTTGTTTGATATTATCCATAGAGCATCAATTTTGTGATAGAATTTAGTTATAAGGATAAAATTTAATCCTTTTTTTAAATTAGTAAAATAATTAATTTAGTATATCACTATTTTTTAAATTAAACTTATTTTTTAATCAATGAAATCTCTCAAATCTGAAAAATAGTCAGGAATTCAATTTTTTTAAAATGAACATTGCATATACATACATTCAAATACCTCAAAGAATCGTTGGTAATCGCTATTATAATAGTTTTTTCAATAAAAAATTAAAATTTACTAAATAAATTGGTTCAGTTTTTTTTAGGTATTTGTATATTTATATGCGTTGTTTATTAGCCACAAAAATGTTATTTCAATTTAATCTCTTACTATTTAAAGATTTGAGCGATTTTATTGGTCTAAAAAGTAATGGTATTTGATGAAAAATTAAACATATTTAAAGTGTAAGATATAAAAATTATTATCTCATAAATGTTGCATATAGCCTTTAAAAACAAATTTAGCAACCTCTAAATATTTGTTTAAAAATTCTAAAATCCTGCAGTGAAGGACACTTAAAGTAATTAAAAAATTATTTCTTCTTCCCCTGTTTTGTCCCGTCTTTTTTTTTTAGAAAATTCTCTTTTACTGATGTTAACCCCTCGAAAACACTGATTTTTCTCTGTGAATCAGAAGAAAGGAAAACGGAACAGAAGACAGATGTAGAAAGATGAAGGCGCCTTCGGCAGGATGAATGAAATTAAATGAGCGTTAATCCACAGGAAAACATTAGTTTCCTTCTAAAACTTACCAATCGGTGTCAGAACAGCTTCGGCATAATGAACGGTCGTCTCTTCAACGTGAACTTCATCAGGTTCTATAAGTGAACATTGTGTACATGTAACCACTCTCAATGGTTCTCGGAAACCTACATACGAATTAAATGCTGCTTATCTCCATACTCAAGAATAAACAGCAACCACATAGAAACTAAACTCAAACTCAAAATAAAACTCAAATTCAAACCTACCTGGCGTTTGTGCCTCAGACACTTGAGGTTGCCGAGGTTTCTCGCTTGGTGCCGGAGTTTCAGGCGCATCCGGAGTTTCTTCTTCTTCATCAAGATCCGCAAGCGTCGAATCATCAGCAGATTCCTTCGCTTCCTTCTCGTGATCCGATTTTTCGCCAGTTGCTTCGGTTTCTGTCGGAGAAGGTTCTTCCGTTAAGGGAGTTGTTTCCTGCGGTATCGAAGCCGATGGCAATGGCCTTCTTCCTTCCCTATCCCTCGCTTTATAAGCTTCCACCGTGTCGGAAATGTGTTTGAACCAGAGTTTTCTGTCTGATTGTGATGAAGCAACTAATTCATAAATCTGCGCTCCATTCTGCGAAGTATTAACGAGGTAGAGGGAATTATGATCAACAGCGTTGTGCCTGACGAGAACCGTCGATATCTTGACAATGGGACTCAATACAGCGTTGGGTTGATTATTGACGAACTTTAAAATGTATTTTTCATCCTGCCTTTGCAGGAGGAATATCGTGTCGTCAAGTAGAACAACATGCAGGTCGACAAGCTTCGCCCGATTTACAATTCGCCACTGCAAAGGACCCTCGAAAATTAGCCTCCTCTTCGTGAAATCGAGATTCTTGAATTCCTGAACTGTTGCATTGTCGACGAACTTCTCAAATGCAGATTTGTCAATAGTACGTTGAATTTCAACGAGGCGTTGGTAGTCCTCTGCTTCTTTGACGGATTGATTCACTCGACTGAGGATTTCTTTGCTACGTTCGACACTCCGGAGAACGGCAGCTCTCTCCTTTTCGTTTGTCTCTGGAGTATACTTGGCTAGGTTTTCAAAGAGGAGAGGATATTTGGTTAACCTAAGCATCCCGGTGAGGATGTGGTCTTTGAGTTGAAGTCTTCGACAAAGGGGATTTGCCTCGACGTCGTTGAGGAAGGTGTTGAGTTTAGGGTCTTTTCGGCGACGATCTCGAAGGGCATCGAGGGCGACTTGCTGCTTCGCGCAGTAGGTCGATGCGGCTTGTTCAAAAACCTCACCAGGTTCACCATCAAACATTTCTAAGAGAAGGTCACCTACATCTTCTACACAGGGATTCTCCTTTTTCTTTCTTTTCATTGCTTGATTGAAATTGGAATGAATTGTTACCATTTCATCCAAATTCGAAAACAAAAGCTGTATCTGGTCTAGAGGAAGTACTTGGGAGTCCAGCATTGGTTTATGGAAGACTTGTGAAAGGACTTTCAACGCTCGCACGTGCGATCGTTCGGTGTGGAATAATTCTAGAAAATAGAAAAGAAGGATTTTTAGTTTTGAAGATGCTGTGTCCTTCGCTATACTGAAAGATTGTGTGGATTTCCTAAAGTCTGACTTGCAAGCCTTGATATATTGATTCTTACCATTAATGACTTCTTGCCTCTTCTTCTCGGAATTGCTGAGGCGAGCGAGGACTTCTTCAGCAACTCCTTGACTCCAGTCGGGTGGATCTGGCTCGACGTCGACATCACTGTCCCAGGAGGTCGATGAATTTGATGCCGAGGCAGCTGGATGAACCTGTTCCAGACTCGTACTTCGGCTGTCTAAGCTTCTTGTCGATAAACTACTGTTTGAAGAACTACCCGCTGAGTTTCCAGGAAAAGCTCCAGTTGTCTCACAATCACTGAAATCAATTCCGTAATTAATTGCGCATTCTACAAGCTACTTTTTATTTTCTTTCTTAATCTAATGACAGGGTGGCTGCATGTCAAAGAAAATCGAGAAATCAGAGAAAAATTAGGGATTTTGAAACAAAATTTTGAAAAATTCAGGGAATTTCTGTAAGAAGCACTTGAAGTAGCTGTCACGAGTAATCAAGGCTGCCTAGAGTGGTTCTTATTTACATATGGTAGACTTTTTAAAGAATTTTTCAGCTCTCTTCCACGATCTCCAAACTGCAATGATTTGATCTTGACAAAGTTTCGCAGTTCTGCACTAATGAGGGCGCTACAATATAACACACCCTCAAACAAATCTTCTGTCACTGCTGTGTCGCACATAAGCTAATTAAAATTGTCAACAGATCATAAGTCAAGAAAAATAAGTAAATATTTATTTCTTGGTAGCATAAAGAATTGAAAATTTAGATTTTTTAATTACCAGGAATGTCGTATTGGGTTTGGAATTACATTATCGATCATAATATAGCTGTTTCCACTTTCGTTCTCGGGAATTTCTGGGTTTAAAAATTTTCTAGTTCACGAAATTCTCGAGGTTTTCAGACTACTGGAGAAATCGACTGCGCTAAAGATTATTTTGCAATTTTTGTAAAATCCATTGCGAGATGGCACGGAACCATCAGTGTCAGTATCAATTTTGATATCCCCCCCTTATTCCGCGATATAGAGCTAAACTGATATTTATTTCCCACATAAATTTTTTGCAGCTTTCACGAAATGAACTTTCAATTTTCTATGTCATAATTAAATAAATATTTATTGTTTTTCGTGGCTTTTATAATCTTTTCGACAGTTTAAGAAAGTAATGCGCTTGTGTGCGACACATCAGTGACGAAGGATTTTTTGTGCGTCATATTGCAGTGCCTTTCTTGCTGTTACTACACTTGTTCTTTTCAGATAAGTCGCAAAATGAACGCATTTTCTCGACGTTATGCGTTCTTTCACAAATGATAAAAATAAAATACTTTGGTCACATCATTTTAAAATAGAAAAATCAGTATTTTAATGATTTTAGGGTATTTGAAAATTTTCCCATGGTTTTCAAGGGATTTAAATCGTTTCAAAAGATTTCAAAATTTTCTTTATAGGTTTGAAAAACTTTAGGGAATTTATAAAAATCCAACGAATTTTTTATTTACTTCAATAATTTAAAGGGATTTTAAAGGATTTAAAATATATTAGAATGTTTTTAAAAATTCAAAGGAATTTTTAATACGTTTCAACGATTTTAAGGAATTCCAAACGATTTTAAAGAAATAGAAATATTTTATGGTATTGTGAAAGAATCCAAGGGATTTTATAAGTTTGTCGAGATTTTCGACGATATAAAGGGATGTTTAAAGTTTCACAGACATTTCAATCAATTTTCCAGGATTTCATGAAATATCACATTCCATAGAATCTCACCGGATTTTATAATATTTTAATAGACTTCAGAGGATTCATTCACAGGAACAGAGTGATTTCGTAGCGTTTCAAAGATTTGCAGAGATTTTAAAATATTTGTTGTAATTCATTTGGAATTCGCCCTAAATTCTTATTAATTTATCCGGGATTTTAAAATTTTTTTATTTTATCAGTTGAGTGCTTATAATTTGCTCTATTTTGCTCAATTCAAAGGATTACATTTTTTAGTTTTATTTTAATTAATCTTGAAGTCTTTTAGACGTACCTTGATTTCTTAGGCATTCCACCAAATTCTTTTGATGTCTGTTAAATTTTTTAAAACTCATTTCAAACTTACTGAATTCAATGAATTTTATCGTATTTATGAATTATTTTCAATGCATCTTGAATTTCTTCGAATTCTTCTCAGTTTCTTTTAAATTTCTCTAAATTCGCCTTAATTTAACTGAAATGAATGAAATTTTTTCGATTTTTTTGATTTTTTAAAATTCACGAATTCTCATGAATTTAACTTGAATTGTTTCGAAGTATTATGAATTGAATTTTTTTAAATTCCAAAGTGACGTCATTGTTGCACATTAGTCACTTAGTCACTTTTTGGTTTAGAAATTAGTTACTTTTATATTTTGTTTCAAATAAATTAAGCTGTGGCAGCCCTGAGCATAAAAAATAAAAAATTAATAACTTAAATTAAAAATTGTTTATGCAATTCATAAACGATCATAGATCGAAAATGTTACAAGATTAGATTTTAACAAAATTGTAATGGCCAGGGAAAATGAGAAATTAGTTAGGGAATTTTGAAAATGAAGTTTTGCGGCCACCCTGAATAAGAAAATTTGAATAATCATTTGCGCCACAGAGTTTGATCGAAGTCGAAAATGTATTGCAAATGAGCAAAAGGAAACTCAAGAATAATTCAGATCAAAAGTCTGAATTACCTTTCTGATCTAGTACGCCGTTCTGCAAGTGCGAAAGACTTTGCAGTTTCGATATCAGTGGCTTCATCTAGATTTTCACTTCGGGTTTGACACTTTTTAACGACACCGTTTGATTGTTCGAAAGATTCTGCACGAGTAATGGAAGGGTTTATACTTTCTTCTGGGCGAGAATGCGGACGAGAACGACCATATCGTGAACCAGTTTGTTGCCTCATCCCTTTTAAAATTACCCTTACTAGGCTTCAAGAGTTAAGACGCACTGTCATCAGTAATCTTATATTCGCAAGAGTTTGTTGAACTCTTTGAATCTTCTTTTTCATTAAACACTTCCTGGTACTAAAGGGTTTGTATGAAGCACTATATATTGCTAGTTGATTAGATTATCTTAGACAAAGTACCTTAATTAAATTAGAAAGTCAATGAATCTAAAAATAAAAATTATAGTTTGAGGGTTGATTTTTGAAAATTTAATAACTATATGAAGTATGAGTCTTGTCGGGAATTGATGAACTTTATTTTTAAGTGAGATTTGATATTAGAGTAATAGGTCAGAAATTGAAAAGGTGCCTTCGAGGAGGAACTTAAAGGTTAACCGGTAGATTTTCAGTGGATTATACGAGCATTGACATTTTCGAGGTTCTTCATAATGATATTGTATTTTTCATACCCATTAATATTCGCGAATAAAAACTCTGGAGTACAAATGCAAGGAATTACTAGAAAATCCATTCACTTTATAAATAAAGAAGTTGTAAAAAATGTGTTCATGAATCCAAAACGTTCAAAACCTTCATTTTAAAGCGTTTGAATAGGAAGACCTCAAAATAAGAACCTATTTGTATCGAGAACAACCATCATTTAAATTAGAAACATCAAGAATTGATTAAAATTGCCATACAGTAACAAACCCATTTAAAATTAAGAAGTACAAACTTATAAATTCTCTGATTTTTCTTATGTATGAAGAAATTTATATAACATTTACTTCAAACTCTTATTTCTCGGAAATGAATGAAACATAAAAATTGGTGTCAACGTGATACGGAAGTCATTCCAGTGAGCTATTCTTTTGAACTACTCTTCAACGAAAAAAACCATTGACATATAAATACATTTCATGCTTGCTTTAAAATTAAATTTGATGCGTTTAAAATCTTGTTTTACAAATGCTGATAGGTAAACCTGAACAATTTACTATTACTAAATATATCGAATTTGATTGAAAATTACTATTATTTAAAAAATATTTCAATTTGAAATACGGAATATCTAAAATTGAAAACCTTTCCATTTTTAAAGTCTGTGAAACTTGTGAGAATTTGAATTCTTGATCTTCCAAAACTTGGTTAAAAATTTTTAATACATATCATCTAAGAAAGAATCGTCTGACAGAGTTCAATGCAGGTTTTCCTGTTCTTTTTCCTTTCCAATGCTTTACTGAAGTCAGTGGAAATCCTACTGATACTCCTTTTATATAAAAAGAAATATAGTATATGATTTCTATTTCGAACACTCGGTTTTCCTGAATCCATAAAGCATACAGATCTGTATACAATAGAAAATTCTTTCCAGTGAGATATTTTTCTTTTCTACATATTACTTTCAGACGGCAACACCCATTCAATACATAAATTAATTTTCAATTTTATGTTTGGTAACATTTCAAAAACTCATTTTTAATAATGTATTATTTTATTTTAAATGGAAAAGCGTTACAAGGGAAGGTTTTAAAAACGTATTGACTGAAAAAGCTTGTATATGGAAATACTTGAATTCCAAAGTTTAATTAAAAATCTGCAAAATGGGAAACTTTAATAATTTTACATCAACAACTTGTAACTATCCAAGACTGAACAGATCTATTTTCAGTTATTCAGTCTTTAAAGATTTCAGATGCAAGAGTGTTTTAATTTTTGCTGTTCAATTGAAAGGTTCTATCTCGGGTGGCGAACTCTAGAAGGTTTCATCACTGTAAGGGCGGCGTTGCTCCCAATGTAACTTATATATGATTTGCTAGCTTCCTGATTTCGCCATCCGAGACCTTTGGCAGACCTCACAATCCACAGATAAAGAAAAAAATGAAGATAACGCGAAAGAATGAAAAGTAGATAAACAGCCTAATTTTTTCAAATGATCTTTTTTGAGTTTACCTATTTTTTATTCTTACAGTTTTTCTTGATTTTTTCTACAGCACTCCTATCAGTAAAAATTTTTGAGATAGTAACAGATTTTTTAGTTTTAAATTTTTGCCAGTTTCAGTTTTAATTAGTAAGGTATATGTTAATTTTGTTCGAGTTATTCTTTCAGTAAAACATTCTCATGTATTTAAAAGATTTGTCCAACATTTATTTAATATTTATAATTGGTCTCTTAAGTATGAACCTACGAGGATCTGTCAAAATTTAAAGAGACTTTTTCGAACCCAAAATACGTTTTAAAAATGGAATCCACGAAATTATACAAATTATGATAAGCATTTTTTCAGACACGTTATTATTGTCTTTTATTTTTTACCTTCCCTTTTCCCGCTCCCCGTTCCCCGAAAAGCTTTCAACTTCAAATTGTTTAGAATGATTTTTGTTAGGCTTAAAATATAGTCATGGGTACTAAAGTATCCTACATTTTCCAATGATAATACGTAAGAGATTCAAAGATATTTATGACACCGAAAGAGTGCGAGTTTGGATGCCTCGATTTTATTAAAAACTTAACCAATTTAGGCTATGACTGAAAACAAGGTACGATAGGGACAAAATCTAGAAAATAGGTACTTTATGGACCAAAGATGCATATAGGATACAATAGCAGATATAGGGGCTGGTATGTAATGCCTAGAGTGGTCTAAGTACTTTTTATTAACTTTTTATAACTTTAAGTTTACTTACTTCTTGAGGAATGCTCAAAGAATAATTTCCTTTCAATAACTTTTAATTTTGACCCTCCCCACCCCCTTGTAGTGTGCTCGGAAAATACCTAAAAATATGCAAAATAAAAGTTTTATGGCAATTTCATGCTAAAGACCGCATTTGTAATATTTTTTCAACATTCGTTACATTTATTCGACACGCAACATGTTTCCAAGTATGTAGAGAGCAATATTTTTTGTTTAACATATTTTGCAATTGTTGAAACAATTTTTGTTTGAATACTTTTTTCAGCCAAATCATAAAAAGTTAATGTTTTCTCGAATTAATGACATAATTAATTAATGCTAAGAGTAATATTTTTTGTTTAGGATATTTGTCAATTATTTAGACCATTTTTTGTTTGTTAAAACTCTTGCACTATGTTGCTTATTAGTCAGTATTTTCTTATCTTAACGAAATCATATTTAAAAAAAACAATCATTAACGTAACTAAAAAAATGTTTTTAAACTGATTATTGTTAGTAAATTAGTGTAAAAGTTCTTAGATAAGAAAATACTGACAAACAAGCGAAATAGTGTGAGAGATTCGAAAAACTGGAATTTGCTCGACCTTTTCTATGAAATCACGCAAATGAATGATTATTTATTGTTTAAATAATTGAAAACTGTCTTCTACAATAAATATTACTCTTAATATTCATTAAATACGTCATTAAATTCAGAAAATAGTATTTGTTCCCAAATTTACAAGGGGAAAAACTTGTGTAAAAAAATGAAAATTGTGTACATATTATGAACTTTTCAAGATTCACAGAGGAACAAAATTGTTAAGAGAAATGCAAATTGTCTAAACAATTTCCAGATATCGTAAAAAAATATATTACTCTCATCATTCGTTAATTTTATCATTAATTCCAGCAAATAATAACTTTTCACGATTTACAGGAAAAAGAATTTAAAGGAACGAACATTGTTTAAATAATAACCGGATATGTTAAAAAAGAAATATTACCCTTAAATCTTATTAGCTCATTTATCGCGAATCTTTTCACAAATAACACGGGGTAAAATTGTTTAAACAATTCAAAATTAGTAAAAAAGAAAAAGATACTTGGAAACCTGTCACTTGTCGAATAAAAATAATGCATGCTGCAAAAGTTATAAAAAAGACCGTCTTTAGCATAAATTTGACATAAAACTGTTATTTTGCATTTTGGGATGTACCTGAAGTTCTGAACCTTCAAATGAATGAAATACATTTTCCCAATTTTACTTTATCTCGAAATATTGTTTCAAATACAAATAAAAATATGCATAATAAATTTTAAAAAATATATTACTTTCAATGCAATGACCCACAACTTTTGCATTGTTTTTACTTTGAAAACCTAAAAATAAAGAATGTAATTCATTTGAACGTTCAGAACTTTAGGCACACATTTTTAGGGGCATTATCCCGGGAAAATTTAGGGGATTGGGGAGGAGAGTAAAATTAAATTGTATTGGGTGGAAATTATTCCTTGAACATTCCTTAAGAGATGAGTCAACTTTAATTTACAAAAAATTTATAACAAGTACTTGATTATCAATTTTTTCAAAGACCGAGCTTTTCCCATTAAAAACCTATTTTAATTTCAAAAGCACGGGGACACGTATTAATGTTGATCAATGTGAAAAAAAAGTTAGAACTTATTTTTTCGGAAAATGATCAGATTGGGGGGGGGGGGGGCCATCCCGAAAAATCGAAAGTCCAATTTTTACAGGTACAGATTTGGACCACTCCCAAATCACTAGGCCTAGAGGGACCTGCTTTTGTTTTTGTTTTTGCTTCTTGAAAGTCAGTACCTCGAACCCTCGAAGCCACAGCTGAATGCATCAATCTAAATTTGTTTGTCCACAATAGGGAAACCTTGCCAGCAATACGTTTTCTTTTTATATTTCTTTGAGATGAAAACACCTATTCAAGTCTAAATCGATTTCACGTCCGTTGTAAAATTGAGCGAGTTCTCCTCCGAGAAGCGAATAAAGTACTTGGTCTCACTGACACGAATCGCGGGCTAAGCTTTATCCGATGCCGCTCCTTCATCACTTTAATCAACCCTCTGCACCTATACACGTCACATCCACGTGCATGCGACGGCACCGGCGACTCGTTTTCATGTATCCCTGCGTGCTTATTTAATGTAACTGTATGCGAATGCATTCACGCTTGTGTACAAGAGGCCGGAGGCTGGGACAAGATACGAGATAAGAGTATTGAATCGAGTCTATCGATTACTGGACAAATAGAAACTAAGACATCTCTGACACACTGACAGCCTCTTGTCTTCTCTTGGGCACTGTTACATAGATGTTCCTTGTCTCTTTGATTGACTGAATCAGACAATAGTGAAGCCCTGCTTTCTATCGACTGTAACGAAAGCTACCTTACCTATTCACAATCAAGAGAGAATTAACTTTGATCGATCCGCGATATTGACGTCACGCACGTGTTCCCAATTTAATTAAACGCGCGAGCAATAATGCTAGTCTCAACCCTCCGATCACCCCCCTCACACGATGGAAATTTTTTCTCCTCTAATATTCTTAACGAAAAGTTTTTTTTGGAATCTTGCCAATTTTAGCCTTGCTCCACGTTATGACCCGTATTTGGGACAGTCGGAAAGTTTTAATATTGGAAATTGAACAGATAAGTTTTGAAGTGCAGATTTTGGCTTAGGTATTACATAAATGTAAAAAAAGACAATGAGAGTGTTAGAAACTGAACAAGCAGATCCAGAATTTTTTTATTTGATCGAAAAATGTACTTTTTCCTACTTTATCATCGTTTTCTTGTTTAATCGAGAATCAGAGAGGGGGAAGTTTTATTGTTTCACGCATGGCACAATCAAAGTTCAATTATATTCAATTATATGTATTGTGCCCATTTTTTATCACAATACCCTATGTCCTAATTATTTTTAGTTTACTCGCTATTAAAATAAATTAAATTAAATTGAGTAAATAACATGTCCCTGACTATAAGTTTTTAAATTTGTGGTAATATAGTTTTTAAAAGAAAGCCTAAGATCTAATTGTTGAATACACATATTTTGTAGAATTAATTGCAGAATTAATTGTAAAATTACAAAATAAAGCTTCGTTCAGGTTTCCAATAATAGTTTCAGAGTTATAATAACTTTTTAAATGTCCCCAAATTTTTATTTCATCCGGTAAAAACAGCTTTTTATTAATATAATGGCCTGTGAGTTTAATGTTTAAATTAAAATCGATTAAAAATTGAAGAATATTGAATATACTTTCAAATGAGACAATTTAATTACACCTAAAGTGTCTTTATTTGATCAAAATAATCAATTTAGAAGCCGGAGGAAGATCGTACAACATTTCGGTGTCGCCCAATAACACAGGTTTGTTATCAGAAGAACCATATTTTGAAAGTGAGTTTACGAAGAAAATATTGATAAAACATGTAATTCTTACCTGCAAAACACTTGATTCTTATGTCATTCGCTCTTAAAAATATACATTATAATAATAATAATTTGTTTGATAACCCTGTCATCCGGAAACACGACATTTATTTTCATTTCATTTCGACACACAATAAATAGTTTTAATAACTTAATAATTTCTAATTTTTGAACTTTGCGAACCCATATAAGTATATAATTATATGAATTGAAATTCGTTCTCTTATAGGTATAAGATAAGCCAGGATAGAGGCATTTGGTCCGCTTTTTATGAAGATATTACAAAAATTTGTGCAAATTTCATTATTCTCGTAAAACTTAAATAAAATCTAATATAATTAGTAAACATTTTACAAAGTTGGGATAAAAAATTGAAAAAATTTTATCTGTAGCAGAATAGTATTAAAAATGATATAATCAATATTTTTCATAAATTTCATAGAAACCTCATACTCATTTCATATATTTTACGAAAAATATTTTTCTTAGCAGAAAAAAATGTACATTTTTCCATCATTTTTTTTTCTGTAAACATGATAAACCATGCAAGCCAACTTTTTTTACCATAATGATAATAAGCTGGTGCAATTCTATAAAATTTTACCTTCAAAATTTTACTAAGAACCTTAAAATTTGCACTTTTTTTAAATATGTTCTTAAAAAATGGATGACTTCATCCTGGTACATTTTATCGAGAACACCGATAGCTTTCAACCTATTTAAGAGCAAAAATGTGGACTCATATCATTAACATTAAAGCAACTTAAGCAATCATCGATAAACATGCGGTGCCATACTCATGATCGGTAATGCAGTTTCAATATATGTTTCTCAAGTAGAAACAAGTTTTTTGTTTTGACAAGTTTGGCACTTGTAAATAAATAATTGCCAATTTACAAAAAGGCATCTTTAATTTGGTCCGGAGAAAAAATTGTGGTCTGCAAAATTTTGCTTCATTTTATACGGATTTGTGAGAGAAGGACAGTTTTCATATTTCGAAGTTGAAAATCTAAGAACGATTTTTTGTATATTTTAGTTTTATATTTAGTTGTTTACTGTCTCAGATTTGCGTGCTAAACTAAAAGTACCGATTTCCTCAGTGAATTAAGAAGAAGTCTTTTGTATTTATTTAGAAATAACTTTAGTTCTCTAGAAACTTAATATTTCATGCAAAGGTATAAAAGTTTGAAAAATATTTATTTGAAAACTCCCTAAATGTAAAATCTTTTTAATTCAAAAGTAAGTACTCACGCTCCCGAAATTTGGAAATAACTTCAGTTTTCTATGAATTAAAAATCTGCAGATTATTTTAATTTATCTGAATTTTAAAGTGCTGATTTTAAAATTGCTAAATATTTAAAATGTTGAAACGTTTAAAATTGCTAAATATTGAAATTGTTGAAACTTTAAAAAAATTTCACGCTTTATTATTATTTCTATAATTTTAAAATATTTTTTGGTTATAAATCCTCTAGATTAACAGAATTACTACGAGAATAAAACATTTTCCAAATAAAACATAATATAATAATAAAATATAATATTAAAAACTGGTTTAAAAATTATCGATAAAAAACATCTACACAATCTTGGTTCTCGCTGAAATTTTTCCAATCTAATTTACTCAGAGTAAAAATAACGAGAATCAAATTATACATGAGAATAAATAAATCCACATGCTTTAAAGATGGACTAAACGTCTCTGTCTATTACTCGTTCTTTCAACACTGTCAATATTCAAGATTTTTAAAATTAGATATCAATGGTAGGGCTTATTCTATTTTACGAAGCGAAAGAATGTTTTGAACGCTATCGAGCTTTTTCCCATATTTATTTTCCAAGCTTATAAAGAAACAACTTTACCCATCACAATAAACAAATTCGATCTATAGATTAATTATTTCTAAAATGATTTTCATTTAATCACATAAAATATTTTGAGCCCCACTTTCTAGTGTGGAAAGTTTTGAATTTTACTAAGAAAACTATTATGCTTCATAATTGGAGCGTCCTTGCCTCACGTTAGCTTATTATTGGAAATTTTACACTTCCCTCTAATCGAAGTCCGTGCCAATTAAAAAAGTCATATCAATCGAGAATATTGGACTTTAATTACGAGCGGTAAGGCGCGTATATATCTTCCCTTGGGAAACATTGCCCCTCTTTATTACGAGAATGGTTCAATTATCCTTTTATTCGAGATAATCCGCTTAATTATTTACATTCCTACGGAAGCAAACATATGTCATTCACACGAAGCCTCTCCCTACTTTCCAATTTGCACACATTTGCACAAGAAGTAATGAGACTTCGAAATTTTTCAAAGTTTTGAATTGTAATCGCCCAGATCGGCAAAACGTCTTGTCTGTTGCGGAACATTAAAACCGACACATGATTGGAATTTATTTATTTAAAAATAATTTCCAAGAGAGAGATTTAAATAATTTTAGATAATTATACAATTCAATAAAAAATCTGAATTCACGAGTATAACTACGGAATATATTTTCCTGGGGAAAATTGATTTATGTTCGAACCCTCTTCTTGACACTTGTCAATTTACGGAGAGCGTTAGTATTTGCCAATATTACTTCCCAAACTGCGATACCGAGAAATGAATGACAAAACGTGCTGAAACAAGCGATGAGCCTATTGCGTAAAGCGCAGAAGCGACAAGAATTCTCTCAAACATCAGGGAAATTTTCTTCTTTCTAACCGTACTACAAATATTTGTCCAGGCCCTATTTGGGCTAACTTTACGATCCATTAAACTCGGGAAAAAACATCTTTAGAGCAACTAAATAGTTTATGATACGATGCTCAACAAGATAATTACTTAGCGAATTAAAAATAGTAATAAATGGTCGAAACTCGTCATGAAGAAAATTCAAAAAGCAGAAGCGAAATTCCGACCGGCGAATATAGAGCAAGATGCATTTTAATTCACAGATGTTGCGATCTCGAATCTCGTGAGATGGCGTGAACTATACTGAGTTCATTTATTTAAAGACAAAGTCAAAGATGTGGGAATACATTCATCGGTGCATTAAACCCCCCTCGGTAAACCTCCCAAATTGGACGATTTAAAGAAATCCGAATAAGCTTACAATTTATGGCCCTTGCATATAAAAATGACTTAAATTTTGAATTCCTGGAATTTGGATTTAAGTATTTCAAGTAGAAATTTTATATTCGCAGAGGTGGAATGTAACTCCAGTTTAGGACAATTTATTAATTCTGAACTTTCAAAGAAATTAAATACTTGGTCTAAATTTCAATTTGTTTCGAAAGAATTGCGAAGAAAATATCATAACTGGAAGCACGTAATATGTTATTGATCTGAAGAAATATTAGTGGAAGATATTATGAAAATTATGGTACAATTGGATTTATTTCATCTCACCAAAAATACACTGTACAAAATAAATTTCAGTGCTAGATATTCTGAAGAAGAAATCAATTTTTAATGTTACTTAAAATTTCTCTGAAGATACTACTCATTTACCAAAAGTGTTCTGACAATGTCCTAAAGTTTTACAAATGCTTATAAATGCCAGAAATAATTTATCTACAGTTGCAAAACTGTTGGCAAAGCTATGATTAGACCTAAAATAAACGTTTTTGGCGTCAAAAATATTCATAATTCTCCTACAATGTTTTAATGCTACTCGTCACGCCTGAATGGAATTAGATTTTGCACTTTCCCTTCTTCAAAGAGAACAGTTATTTTCAAATTGAAAATAGTCCTCATTCTCACTATCCTTAAACCTGCTCCTACAATGTCGATAATTTCTTTTTTTAAATAGTTTTTGAATGAAAAGAGTACATTGATTCTGAACTAGGTATGAAAGTTGCACTTGCGTATCACAAAAATGTTTTATTTTGTTACTGCACTATTAGAAGTTGATTATTAATTATTATTCCGCGTGCAGTTGAAAGGAGAGTTGGTTTGTCGCGCCTATTATTGGAAAAGAGTAAAGAAAGTGGGTTATCCAAAAGGAAAAGGGGGTTAACACCTATTATCGTTTGTCGCTTCACGAGGGATCGGCCGGCAATGTTTACGTGCAGGCGGTTAGACCGATAAAAATGCGAATCGCTGACTATGTCCGCGGAATTGAACGTTTAACGTCACACTGAGGTCCAGCTACACCTTTATGAAGCGGTACGAAACTCAGGCCTGCGCATTTCTCACGAATACAAGCTCTCGTCCACGATCACCAGCTTCTGCCAAAAAATCTATAGCTAACTTTTCAAGGTCGCGGTCGTCCAGGATGCCTACGTAAGGGATCTGCTCATCCTGTTACGTATCTCGGACTCCTTCAATTACAATCAACTCCTCTGATGAATAGATCTTTAGAATCTATTTTGGTTTTACGCCTGTGACGCAAATCACGAATTCAAAGCCATTCAGGGTGTTGAGTCTAAGGGTGGTTTTCTAAGCTATCTGGAAATGTACTGTGCAAAATAAATTTGAGTTTGTTGTTTTTATGAGAATTTCGATGTATGCTAAATATAATTTTAGCCTTGTTATTTTCTATTTAAAGTTTAAGGATATGAATTCTAAAAACAGGGCGGCCGGTTATCAGGGAAAATCTGGAAACCAGGGAAAAGTCAGAGAACTTTTATGGTGATGGAAAGTCATGGAAATGGTAAAAGTCAGATAATTTCTATAAGAAACGCTTTCAGTAATTGCCAAGAATAATGAATAAAACATTTAAATCTAAAATTGTTTTACTCGATTTATAAAAAATTCTATATTAAAAATTGAGACTTCACACTCCTTCCCCTGTTCTCCTCTTTACCCTTAACATTTTTTTTTAATTTTCTTAAAAGCGCATTCGTTTAGGTTCCAAGTCTACTAACATATTTTTAGTTCAAAATTCATCTTGTTTGGTAATATTTTGATTATGTTATTGAAGATTCAAATTTCTTGTTTGAAACTCACCTTTTTTGCTAGTGAATCAAACAGTTTTGTTAAAACAAGTTTCTTTTTTGTGTTTAAAATTGTACTAATTTAGTAAAAAAATTAAGCTTTTTGGTTAAAAATGTAACTACTTGGTTGAAAATTGCACTACCTTGTTAAAAATTCATTTTTTGTTGAGGATTCATTATTCTCGTTAAAAATTCATTTTTGATTAAAAATTAGTTTTTTTTTTTTAGTTGAAAATTAATTTTTTTTACCTAAAAATTTAAGTATTCCATTTCTGGTTAAAAAGTTACTTCTTCTAAGTTAAACATTAAACTATATGGTTAAATATTCATGTATTTTATTGCAGATTTATGTTTTTTGGTAGAAAATTAATTTTCCTAGTTGAAAAGTCATCTTTCGGACTTGAAAATTTAACTGTTAAAATATTAATCTTCTTGGCTTAAAAGTTCAAATGCCTTCTGAAAATTTAATCTTTTTAACTTAAAAGTTAAACTATTTGGTTGAAGATTTAACTGTTTTGTTCATAACTATATTTTAAATTCAACTATTCTCCTGGAAATGCAATAATTTCTATTTGAAGTCTTAGGAATTTAAAGTGTTCTGGTGTCTCAATTAATTTTATTTAGAAGAATTTATTGCCCTATTATCGTGAAAGAGCACCCTATTCGCCCTCGTTTGAAAAGTATTTTGGACTGTGATGCCTGAAAATGTTACAAGATTAGAATTCTGGTCTTTAAATATTAATGGTCAGGGAGAATAAAAAATTGGTTAGGGAAAAGTCAGAGAATTTCGAAAATGAAGGTTTGTGATCACCCTGTAAAAGGTATTAAGCGAAAGCTAATTTCGAATCATTCAAATTGGAAGCTTTCTTATTCAAGAGAAATTAAAATAAGAAAGTCTTCGTTTGTGTAAGAGCCGAGGATTCAATCCTTGGTTAATTACATAAAATCGAGTTTCTTTTTATGAAAAGATATTTAGAATCCATTTTTTTTTCTGTGATGCAAATGATGAATTCGAGGCCATTCAATTAAAGTTTCGAGGCTAAAGGTGGTTTTATAATCAATCTTGTTTAATGCCTCGAATAAAATGCAGTATTTTGTAGGCAAATTTAAAATGGTTTAAGTTAAGAAAAAACCGACCTATTAATATTTCAGAGTAGCTTCTTAAATCTCAGAAGAAACTGCTGATTTTGCTAACATTTCTCTCAGTTATTCAAATTTTTTAATTTGGTAGTCAAACTTCAAGAGATTCAAGATGAAATGTTGAAAATTGCTCATCTATTAAAGATTTCAATTTGAATTTTTGCATTTCTTTAAACTCATTTTATGATGATAAAAATTTGATATCGTTCTATTTTTAAAAATTTGATTGATAAATTAATCACTTTGGAACTTCTTCATTTGAGAACTTTTCAAAATATTAAGCCTATTCCTAAACCTATTCATATATTAAAATATTTTTTTTATAACTAACAATGAACTCACTTTGTTTTGGAGAGATTTGGGTCACTGGTTTTCCGCTTTTCCCGTACTTGTCTCTGCAAAGAAAATTTACTATTAAATTTGATTGTCACACTTAAAAAATGTCCAATAATGATTAAAAATGGTATTTTTTAAGGAATAATATTGAATATTAATTAAGATTATTTTCAAAAAAAGAAAGGATTTTGTTATCAAATAGATTTTTACCTTATGATGTATCCGCTCCTTGTAACTTTCAGACCTGTTTATGTTTGACGTCTTTGGCTTACTGGATATATTTTGCTGCACCCTAAGTAATTGTAATCAACAAAGCAAAAATTAATATCTAGAAAACATAAATGAAACAACTAGCAATTAAAAATAACAAATATTTAACAATGTGAAAATTAATGTTTACTTCTAACAGTGCAAAACTATCAAAAAATAATTATATACAAACGACACTTCCATGAAAGAATAGCTTTTAAATCTAACCTTTTTAATCAATTTTTATATTATGGTCTACAAGTGAAGTGCAAATTAAAAAATATCAAAACGTTTATTAGAATTAACTATGTAAAATAGAAATAACCATAAAAATATAATTCTCAGATTTACTGAAAGTATATAGGTAATTTTTCACACAAATGTAATATCTGGATCAACATAAAATGAATAAAAGAAATTTCAAATTGATAAATAACAAAATTAATGAATTTAATCACAACGTGGACATCTATTGGTAGAAGTGGAAATTTTATATAATTAAAAATCGGAATAGAAACTTAGCAAACTAGTATTGATCGCATAGCAGCTGCTTTCCCAATTTAGTCTTTACTTTAAACCATCATTAATTTCTTATATATTTTGATTTCTTATTTAACTATTACATTCTTTTATGAAAGTTGTAAATGTGCATTCATTCATACTGTGAGGTTGCGATTCGCTTACTCGCAAAAAGTATGAATGAAATAGATACTAGAATCCTGTTTCTGAGTGGCTCCTACGCGTCTGACAGAAACGCAATTTATCGCTTTCATGCGATTGTGCGAGCGATTAATGTGCAGTAGCGGAAGACTATTTATCGGATTTTGTTTGACTTTTCGGCAACGTGATTGTGTATTATAACAGCAACCGACACAATCTATAAAAGTTGTTATCCAAAACGCCGCAAGTTTCAAGCTTGATATTTCAGAACTCGTAACTCGTTAAAACCCAATTGAAATTGATTCCCCTTTACGTTATCGAATGCTCCCTCTTTTTTTTTAGCATTTTTATATTAAAACACGAGCTTTGTTTAATTGAAAACGGAATTCAATATCGAGCACAATCAGTACAATTTTTATCATAAAATAATCAATTTCGAAATGAGAAAGGACAGAGTTAACCGACTGAAATTATGCGAGAAACTGATACCAATTTTTATGAAAAGATATTTCAATAAAAAGGTGAAGAGATACGATTGATTTTAATTATGAATATGTTCTTGAGAATTTGATCAAATATAGTAATTTTGATTTTGATTTGTAGATTTTAAAAATTAGAAGTAATCAAGAAATTCAATATAAAAAGGCTTTATTTTTTATCAAATCATACAAAAGCATAATTTAAAAAAGTATAAGTTAAAAAAATGATGTTGGAAAATTTAAAAATATTCATTAACATGGACAAAATTTCAAAGCGATCTTCTTTATTTCCACAAAAGAAATATTTTCTCACGATGGACTCAAACGCATAGAACATTATAATTTTTCACAATGACAAATGAAATTTAGGAACTCCGTATTTCAAAACAAAAATATATTTTTTTTGAACAAGATTCTCTTGTTTTAAAGTGATTTTGATATCCAACAACTTGCATTCTACCTTTTATTGTCATTATTAATTTTGCAGTTTATAAGAATTTTTGAACAATCTTTTAAAAAGTTTTTAAGCACTGATAAATAATATTTAAAAATTCGATCTGCAAATACTGTTTTAGACATTTCTTAATTAATGGACTTCAATTTAAATCGGGAATGCAAATATCAGGTTACCTTAAATCGAATTTGAAAATCTGAAATTCTTTGATAGTGGCCAAATTCATAAATATGCGGTCTACGAAATGTATAAGATGTCGTAAAAGATCGCATCTCTGGCTTTCAAATTAGACTTGCTTGTTAAATCGGTATTTCGTGAATCAGAAGTTCGTTATTTGCGTAAGTTGGATCAAAAGATTGCTTATTTGAGTGATCCAGACCGATAAAGTTTTATTCACTCTAAAATTAATTTAAAAGACTACCAAAATCTGTTTATAATCATTTAACTCTTCACGTTTTTGAGTTCCTATCCTTCAGTTTTTTCTCATCGCGTACTTTCATTTTTTCTTCGATTCTAATTTTGCGAAATCATAGGCGAATTCCTTGCAAAATTTGAAGAAAAATAAACATACATTTCGGAAATGTCCTCCCTCGAGGAAGGGTCGTCCATGCTATCAGCGTGATCACTGCCTCCGCCATAAGCGGAAACGCGTCCCCTTTCGCTGCTACTGCGGGTACTTCCGGTTGCGCCGCCTCCGCGATGCTCTCCTGAAAAAGTAAATAAACTAATTAGTTAGGAAGCCAATCTTATTACGCGAGCAAGGCCTGCATTAACAAAAATCGCCAAGGAGCTCGAAACCACTTTAGAGTTACACATCGAAAGCAGAAATACTCCATCGGTTTTCGGTAATGGCAAAGGCCGTTCCAACGGAATGCGCCTGTCTTAGATGCCAATATTCTTTTATCTGTGATGATTGACTGTTTACACAGTTTCTGAAACGTACATTTCAAAATTTCAGTTCTAATCTTTCAATCATGGAGACCGAGCAAAAATTACGCAGTTTTCCGGAACTTGGAACCACGTACCCCTCTTTGTTAGGGCCCGCACGTTTTCACACCACTTCCCCCTCTCATCTTACATAATATTTGCCGACTTAATTGTTTTCGTGAATTTATTCAGGGGTCATACAAAAATAACATTAGACTGTTTCTTATAAATTAATACAACAGTTCAACCTTAAACATAAATTTCCAACGAAGAAAATGAATTTTTCACCAAGAGACATTTTTGAAACAAATTACATAATTTTTTAACTAAATAGTTCAATTTTGAAATTACAAAAAGGTACATTAAGAGAAAAATTGAATTTTCTGACAAAAAAGAGGAATTTTCAACAAAATACACGAATTTGTAACCAAATAGTTGAATGTTTAAAATAAAAAAGATACATTTCTCAGAAAAATTAAATAGTTAAATTTTCATCTCAGAAAGTTAATTTTCAATAAAAAAAAACCTAATATTTTACAAAATAGTTCAATTTTTAATCCAAAAAGACGAATTTTCTACAAAACAGTTGAACTTTCAGCCAAAAAAGATAAATGTCAAACCAAAAATTGAATAGTTAAACAGTGAAAATTTTAACCCGAAAGTTTGAATTTTCAACCGCAAAGATTGAATTTTTAAAGAGACAATTGCATTTTGTTACAAAAAAAAAAATTATACAAACATGGGAAAATGTTAAATTAACCCTTAAACGGCCAAAACGCCACTACCGGTACACTGCTTTTCAACGGCCAATAACTAAGACTATTCGACACTAGAAAAAATTGAGACATACATATTTTTATTGCTTAAGTTCTCCTCTTTCCGACGGTGCCAATGAAATTCCTCAAAAAATTTATTTATTATCCCAAAATGCAGTTTAAACAAAAAAAACGTGATTTTTCGTGCCTATTTTTTTTTTGTGAACCATTTTCCAAAGCTTTTCGAGTCTGTAATTAACCTGGAATCTCACTAAACGGCGGAATAAATGTCTAAGCTTTGAGAATCCATGGTTCAAAGATCGATTTTTCGTTTTAGTATTTTCAAAATGGCGTCTTAATGGCAAAATTTTTGTGAAAACAT
>NC_046659.1:95945355-95951742 GCF_010883055.1 Belonocnema kinseyi | reverse complement strand
AGGAGATCTTAAGCAATAAAAATATATGTGTCTCAATTTTTTCTAGTGTCGAATAGTCTTAGTTATTGGCCGTTGAAAAGCAGTGTACCGGTAGTGGCGTTTAGGCCGTTTAAGAGTTAACAAAAACAAATTTTTTTTATCAAATTGTTGAATTTGTAATTCAAAAGGATGAATTTTCAACAAAAAATAATGACTTTCTGACAAAGTTGTTGATTTTTCAGCAAAATAAGTAAATATTGAACCACATATTACATTCTTTAGCAAAAATTAATTATTAACCAGAAATTTAACAGTAAACTTTTCAACCAAAAACAGATTTTATTATCGTGTCCTATTCATTCTGTTTTCATTTAGGTGGAAAAACGAGAAATAGGGAAAAGACTGTGAAGCTTGCGATAAATAAGAATTTTAATAATTTATAGACTAAACGGTAATTGTTTAAATAAGCGCTGAATTACATTTTTAATACTATTGAAAAATTCAGTTAGAAAACTGGAAATTTTGTTTATGATATAAAGTTTATTTTTCACTGCATACTTTTTGATTTCGGACTGTACACTGTCAAATTCGCATTAAACAAAGTGTGTCGGACTACGCAGCATTTTATCCTGAAGAAATTATAAAATTGTACTTTTGTAAAACTAAATATTTATTGTTATTAACACTTTTCAACAACTAATTTCATGAAGGTTTCAAGTTTATTTAATTAACAGACTTATATTTTATATACACACTCAACTCCCGATTCTGGTCTGCCCGATCTTTGGCCGGCTTCACTCTTGACTGCTTCTGCCCCCCCCCCTGCCTGAGCGTACTTTGATAGCCTATATCATTGGAAAGTCATTTTTGTATCAAAAGTTGTTTACATATGCGCTCCTGAGTGTTGATATAGAAAAAAGCATCCGATTATGGGCCGCGCAGCAGACCCTTGGCCGGCCGAGAATCGAGAGTTCAGTGTGCGTTCGTTCCCTAAGTTTATAAAATGTTTACATAATCAAATCTGTTTACTTGAAAGTATCTTAAGTAAGAAATGGTTTTACCCCACCCCCAAAAGACAGCATAGAAAAATCGTTGCCCCCCCCCCCCGTCCAAAAGACTTTATGTAATTTATGCACTGCCTCACGGGGGAAAATTTTTGTTTACAATCTCATTAATATTAGAACTTTCATCTGACAAAAAGTAATTATAGATTATTAAACAAGGACGGACATTTTAAAACGTATTATTGGAAACAATTGGCAATGAAAATAAATTGACTTTTCGGTTTTTAAGAATGAAGAAATATTTGAAATGAGAAAAGAAAAGATACTCAGAACTGAGATTCTTACTTTTTTCGCGAAATTGCATAATTTATGACTGAAGTCTCTCAAGGTCCATTGTACCAATATCGCAAAAATAAGTTTCAGAAATATCGCAAAGTTGGTAAGAATTTATTTTGGGATATTTATGATTCTTAAAAGTGATTCTTATTTTAAATGTATGAACAGGGATCTTTTAAAACATTTTTGACGACAGAAACTGGTATGTAAGATTGAAAGCAGTTGAATCTGTTTGCACGTCCGGTAGACAATCTGATAGAACAGACAGCAGACTATCGACGGCCCGACGCTGGGGCCTTCTTCAGGACATTGAGTTTCTGTACCGCCGACAATAAAAGATTTATGAGTTGGTCGATTTTCATGAATGGGATTGAGAGCTTGAATTTAAATATAAAGACAGCTGCCCCCTGGCCATTTACATTTGTAAGTTGTGAAATTTCTCACTTTTCAAAACTTAAAACCACTAAATTCTTTATTATCATCTCTGACTATCTTTTGATATACTTTCTTTAAATAATTTATAAATATTTTCATGTTTGTACTTAGGCAGCAACTTAAGATTAAAGTTGTGGGGTCGATTCTTAAACTTTGGAAACCATGATGAGCCGAAAAATTTTTCCATACATCACATCAGCTCCGGTAGCAAATTAAACTTTGAGGAAGTCGGGCAAGTTAAGAAGTTGCAGATCTATTGCGAGATTTCCAGTGCATAGCGCTTATGAATTTTAAAATATCTTATCCAGAAATATACTTAAATTTAAAGGTTTGAGAAGATATATACATATACACACATTTTTATTTCTTATTTATTGCCGTTACTGTTAACAAGCTTATTTTAATTTGACTGAATTACAGAAAGCTTAAGATTTATTTTTATCATCAGAAACTCTCAGAAAGGAAGTAAAAATAGCGTAGTGGTAAATCCGGATTTCAGTGCAATAAAAAGGTTAATCTCGAAACGTAAAGTATGTGAGGGATGGCATAAAGTGTATCAAGTACATTCGATGTAACCGTAATTGTATACCACATTCCAGAAAAAGGTTCACACGAATAAATGGAGATGCATTATGGTGAGAAATGTAACAATGCTGAATTGCTATTACTTATCTACATTTTAGAAAAATGAGCTGCTAATGAAGCACATTTTTTCTCAAAGTTCACTGAACTTTTATAAAATTTAGAAAGGCAAATATTAATATTAGCAAATTATCGTTTTGTAATATAGAAGCAGCCACTAAAGTTTAAAAGAAAAGAAGCTGCCCGCCGCGCGGGCACATCTCTGTTGTGCGCATGCGCCTAGGGCGTCCGACTTTTGGTTCTTGCGCTTCGCGCTCGATTTTATATTTGTCTCGCGCCTCGCGTTCGATAATGTATTTATCTCGAAAGGATAACTCGGGAAACCGTGGCTTTCGTCCATAATCTTACAACTCGTCCAGCAAACATTGATCTCCCCGTAAAGACATGTCTAATACCACTTGCACGGAGAGAAATTTCAAGAGATTAATTGACGGAAGCGCGCGATTTTAGAGCTATAATTTTTACGTGATTTTAAGTCTCGGACTCTGTGATCTAAAAGCATGGAATTCGAGACCTGAGAGCGAAGGGGCGTGGCCTAATGCCTAAAATTTTGAGACCTATGCTTTAAAAACAAAAGTTCCACGATCCTCGTTCTCGCGCCAAAGTGTAATAAAATGAAGCAGTAGAGCCGCGAATTAATCCCCCGAAATTTCTCTCTGTGTTTGATGTAATATAAATACATTTGTGCGCATCCACATAAAAAGTGCCCTTATGGCCGGTACGGAGTTATGTATAGGGGCATGTATCCGAATAAATTTCCGGCATTTTAGGCCCAAAATAAACCTTTCAAGTTAAAAAACGAGTCACGGGGGAATTTTTGAAGTTGGAACTTCAGAAACCGTTTTCGAAGAAAACGCATTTCAACTTGGCGAATGCCATCAGCACCCTTGTTTTATTTTTTCTTGGAGCATACAATATACCTTCTTTCATTTACTATCTGTATATAAATATAGTCTCAATTCGTTTAGTATAGCCCTTTTCATGCGGACGCCCACATATACTATTAAACTATAAATATTCTAACTGAATGAATATTCAATTCAAAATTGTAAAAACTTAAGAACTTTCAGTTGTAAATTGTTAAAATTAAACCATAAAACTATTTTAAAAAAGTATTTCCACCGTTACGAAACTTTTCGTAAAGTTTCAAGCTCATTTACACGGAAAAAAATTATCCGTTCGAATCTCCTACGAACAGTTCCTGAAAATTTTAGACTTAAATATAAAAAGGGAAAAATGTTATGAGTGCGATTTGATTTTTATTTATTTATAAATTCGCAACTCAGAGGATTCGAACGCTCGAAAACTACTGACTCGACAAGTTTCTAAACATAAACCAATAGTGCGTGAACACGCGCAGCCATCGAGGCTAAACAATATAGGTATTATAACACTTCTAGCCACCCATTTGACCCACATGCACCGCGCGTGAGGGTGAGGGAGTGTGCGTGTCACGTGCAGGCGAACCTACCCAGGCGGAAATATTATATATAGTTTATATATAGTGTAAAGTATTACATATAATATCCATTTCTTTTATATATTTTTTGTATAAAGAAATGAATATTCTATATAAAACTTCACACTATATATAAACTATATATAATTTTTCCGCCTGGGTACTTCTTAGTTCCCAGATTTGTCGGGTAAGCTCGTGAGTTTTTCAAATATATATATTCGAAAAATTTGTTTTTCGGCAGGAAAAAATATTACAATATTTCCAATTTTGTTTTTTAACCATACTGGAGTTCAACTTGTTTCAATATGCAACAATAAAATTATAAAATTATTCTGATGAGTCAACATTTAAAATTTTTTAAATATTTTGTTCCAACTTTAACTGACATTAACTTCTTGCAACATACAATGACTAAATATTATACAGTTATGCTGATAAATCAATATTTAAATATTTCTAAATGTTTTGTTCCAACTTTAACTGAAATTAACTTCTTGTACCATGCTACAATAAAATAGGGTACAATTACGCTGATATGTCCCTGCGATAATACGGAAATTTATACCTTTTAAAAGGACCATAAAAATTGAAAAATGTTTATTATTTTAGATAGCTTTCAAGATATTCAAGATATTCAAACATATTCAAGCCAAAAAGTCTAAACTCTGAATTAATAAAAATATTTAAAATTAAGTATAAAAATTAATGTATTTCAAATTTTGAGAAATGGGTGTTCGCATATTAAGAGGTCTGTTCGGAAAGTATTGGACCGTGTGCCCTAACTTTGTACCTAGCTGTGCTATCGTCAAAAAACGGATCTCTATGAGGTTCCCTAGGGCTCGCATTTCAGGAGGACGGAACATACCGAACAATGTGCATTAAATGTTGCCAGAATCTTGGCCATTAACATTTGGAAACCATCGTTATGATTCGGAAAGTACATGGAGATTAGTCTATGAGTCATACTTTAATCAACAAGTGGTCTAGGTGACTTTCAAGTGCTTCAAATTTCAAACGAGTGCGAGGGTTAATGAATGGAAATCGTCGCTTAACAGTGAGAGAAAATAATGGAAGACCTCAGGAATCCAAAAACTACTGTTTCGGATATTTTTAGCCAAGAATTGGGGATGACCCGCGTGGCTGCAAAATTCATTCCAGGGCTAGTGACGGAAGGCTTATCGAGTGGAAGTTAATCAGGATAATTTGGAAAAAATCAGAAACAACCCGGAAATGTGAAAAACGAACATTACTAGTGATAAAAGATTTGAAGCAACATGAAGAAAATGCTCAGTGCTCACTCTTTACTTCGACCAGCAAGGTTCTGTGCACCATGAATATGCTCCAAAAGGTCAGATGGTAAACAAAGAGCATTGCCAAGGAGTTGTGAAGTGATTACATGACGCAGTAAGAAGGAAACGGCATGATTTATGGAAAAGTGGCGATTGAGTCCTTCACCTCGACAACACACCTACCTATTCATCGCAGCTTATTCAGCAATTCCTGGCGAAACACGGCCTCACACAATTTCGACAGTCCCCATCAGTCCTGACCTAGCTTTCTGTGATTTCTGGCTGTTCCGAAATTGAAATATTCTGTTAAAGAAAAACCACTTCAAGACATATAGGAAATAAAACAGAATGCGACGAAGCAGCTCTTAAAGTAACTTTAAGGAGTGCTTCCAGGGATCGCTGGAAGAAGGTTGTGGCTTCCAAAGTGGAGTACCAGAATTAACTCTTACTCCTGGTACACCTCAAGGTTGGATACTTTTCGGACATAATTAAAAAATGGCGGTGGTGTAAGGGTCAGGGAAAAATCGAGAAATTTAAAAAATGAAGTTTTGCAGCCATAAAGAGTATGTGTATGCTATTTGAAGAAGTTTCTAAAAATAAAACTGATAATAATAATTAGTTACTATTACACCGCATAAAGCGTAATCGCTTTTTCGAAGTAAGCGTAAACTCTAGGATTTTACTTTTTTAATTTCTTAAATAAATGAAAGTAAAATAAGCAAAAGGCTTTATAATTGATACAACGGAAACAAAAAAGATTTTTTCCAATTGTTAATCACATGTCTAAAAATAAAAATGGTAAAAAAAGTCATATCCATTGTCAACCACTTTAAGAATGTGAAAAATCTTCAATAAATCTCTCATTTTAATCCGCTTATACTATAAAACTCCATGAACTCCGTCATGCTAAAAGCCTTAATACTGATGGAAGGGGCCGTTCAAAAACAACGTCACCAAAGGTTTGACCCTCCTCTCCTCTGAAGTCATAAATGCGATCCCCTTAATTTTAAGTCAAAACTTTCTTTTCGATCGCTTCTAATAAAACAAGAATTCATAGTCCAAAAAACTCTTGAACAGAGAAAATAGTTGACTTTTCACCAAAATCAGGAGATTAATTCCTAAGATTTCAAGTAGAAATATATATACACTAAACTCTCGATTTCAGTCAAGTGTCGGGGGTTGCCTTCCAATCGCCTTCGGCTTACAGAAACGTAAACAGTGAGGGCCGCCTAACTCGTTGCCA
>NC_046659.1:95930910-95945255 GCF_010883055.1 Belonocnema kinseyi | reverse complement strand
TCGCAACCGCTCTCGCCCTAATCTCCTGAGAAACTGCGTGAGCCAGCAGTTCTAGGAAGGCTGAGAACGGGGTGACTGAAAGCGAGAGTTTCGTGTATGTAATTTCCAATAGAATAGTTTTATTTTCAACCAAAAAAGATTTGCTACCAATAGATATGAATTCTCTACCAAATAGTTAGATTTTCAAGACGAAAAGACCAGTTTTTTTAAGACACTTGAATTTTTAACAAAAATATGACTTTTCAATCAAGAATATTAACTTTCTATAAAAATGATGAAGTTTTAACAAAGTACAAAGTTTTGGAAAAAACACTTACATTTTTTACAAATAAAGATTACATTTTTACCAAGAGATGAATTGATTTTCTATATACAAAGTTAATTTTCAACCAAATAGTTTAATTTTTTACCAAACGAGATGAATTCTGTACAAACAGAATTAATTTTTAAATAAAAAATGTTAGATTTTCTTATTGATTTCTATTAATTCAGTTCGCATTTAAGAAAAAAAACCGTGAAAAGTTGATTGAAAACCAAAATCTTACAAATATAATGTTTACACACTTTATTTGTAAAATAAAATCACTAATTTTTTATTTTTTTTTATCATTTCAAAAAACTGTTTATGAATTTATATTTTCAATGTGTAATGTCAAGTTCTGCATTACGCCCCCCCCCCCTCAACTCCTCTCCCTATGTTACAAATCGTACCAAAGTCTGTTAAACCTCCCCTTCCCCCACTCCCAATTTGGAAAGCTCATATTTTTTAGCCTTCTGTCAGAGCTATTAGTAGTCTCCACCCTCGCCACAAAATTCGATATCGCAAATCAAATGTCATTCAGCAGTGGATAAAGCGTATCCTCGTAACTGGCCGGCATCCAGATTTTCTCATCCTATGTAGGGGCTTATCAGCGGCCCTCAAGAGTGCAGTAGACTGTAAAGCGGTCTTATGCTTCTGATGTTATGGTAGAATTTCTAAGTTTAGACCACCTAGCACGGCACGGGCACGGTAATACTGCCGGCAAAAATTCTGAGGACGGAAAAACAAGAAGAATCGTCGCTGTAACCACGCGAACGATGTCGTCAAGACGGGAAGGAGGGTCTCCGTCTCCGGTTTCCGGACCAGGGTGACACGCGTACTTACAACGGGGGACCTAAAAATACGCGATTGAATGCCAGTTTAGATTTTACTTGCATGCCCGAGAACGAGACGATACCTTATTCCTAATCTTCTTAAGCGGCGATTAAGGCGCAGTCAAAGCAGCATCGAGACACGTTTCATTCTCAAAGACTTTCAGTTTTCGATGCTTAAGTGCTTCTTATGACGAAAGATTTCAGTTAATCTCAGTATTTGAGTTCCGAATTTTCCTGTCTGTGTATTTTAAAATCCCTTAGACTTAGGGAACCACCGGTTGACGAGCTTCTACTGAAATTAGTTACATACTTTATGCGACCCCTGCTGAAGAGATATTTCCAACAGGTGGTTTGGGAAGACTAAAGGGTTTTCAATTATGTGAATTAAAATAGGTCTATTTACCAACTTGAGATTAAATAACTATTTAACAGTTATTCTTACAGGGATCAAAAGCATCTCTCTTTCCCTTGCGTTTCCCTTATATGCGAATAATATCTACTTTTACCCTTTTTTATCGTTAAATACTTAAAAATACAATATTTGAATTATGCGAGAAATTCTCGGAACTTAGTCAATGTAGGGTAATATGTAAAAAAAAATTAATAAACAGTGAAAGATTGTTCTCAATACACTCCAAGTTATTTATTATGAGTTTTAATTGTAATTATTTATATTATTCCCCCTTTTATTGAAAAGTAACACTTTTTCGTCTGTTTTGAGAGTATTTTGGGCTGTTAAACTTGAAATAAATTTACAATATTTTACATTATATATTTTTCCTTGGAGTTCCAAACTGTTTAATTATTTTCAAATTTTAAGTAATAAAGTAATGAATATTCTATAATAATTAGTATGATACATGCTTAAAAGTCAACCGGGGAAAATGTACATTTTACCGGGAAACCTGAGAAATGGCCTGGACTTTTTTAACTTTGAGTGGCCACCCTGCATAATCAATTTTTCTTTCATTTGAAAACTACAGTCAATTAAAAACACAAACTCTTTAAACAAAATTGAAGCTAAAACATTTTTAAACGGGTTGAAAATGTTAAAACCGGAGACGGAAGTTGTTATTCAATACATATAAAGTTGGAACAGTTAAAAAAATATATTAATCAAATAAAGAAGTATTAGGTGAGTATTTATTAATTGAAATTTACAAAGTTAAATAACAAATTTAAAAAATCGAATATTCCAAAAAGATCAACTGCGAAATAAATATTCTAACTTGAAAAATTCAAAATTGGGTCACTTGAATTTTCAATCTGTGTAGGAGTGTTAAATAGTTTCAAATTTGATTGATTAATCTTGCTAATGAAAAATGTACAAATATTTAATTATTTGGCCAATTTTAAATAAAACTGATTGAAATATTGTTTCGCTTAATCTGTAGAAATTAAATATTTTTGAAATATATATAAAATATTTTTGGCGCTCAAACTTGAACTATTTTAAATTGGAGAGTAAAAGTATTGAAGATTGTAGTTTCAAATTAAAGTTAAAATTATTAATGATAGTAAAGACGAAAATATTCTTGATTATGAAAACGATTTAAAATATACAGAAATTTTTTATTTAACCATTTTTTGTCACACTTTTTAGATAGCTGTGAATGGAGTTTCAATAATCTAACCATAGGTTAGGACCTCTAGTCTAGTGGTTGGCGCTGCGCCGGTTATTACAACCCTTATAATTTTTGTTAAACATTAATAAAATGCAAACATTTATCGTATTTTACTGACATTATTTCAATTCTACTATCACTTTTGCGCAAAACGATATATATATATACAACTTATGCAAAATAATGTCAAATTTAGGAGTAAAATATTTCATTCTCTTTAACTTTTAGGGTGCCAAGAATTTATCGGGCTTTCGAAATAAAATCTTCATTTGGCGACATTTGTTTATTTTATTATAGAAACTTTATAAACAAGTAAATAGGTTTCATTTTGTTCAGGTACTTTAAAGAAATATATAAAGTTCAATTAAAATAAGAATTAAACTTCGTTAATAATGTATTTATTAATTGTAGGAGGGGGGGGGGGGTGCCAATAGAAATGAACACAAAAAGTATGGTCTCTAGTCGTTCGCCGCAGTTTGCGAATGACCAGACAATGCATTTCTGGAATGGTTTCATTCATTAGAATATATTATGTTTAATAATATTGCTGTACCATGTTTTCAATGTTACGCAGGAATTTATTTTATTTTAATAAATAGCAAAAGTTTTTATTCAACCGGTGCGCGATTTATTTTGACTGTGTTTATATGTCCATGTTTGAATTTTCTTTCTTGTTTTTGCTAGTTTAAAATAGAACATTAGTAACATTCATGCAAAAACAAAATGTATACAATACTAAATTTAGAATTACTAATAAAAAAATTATATAATATTTTCCGATACACAATCTGTTTTTAATCAATGTTTTAACGCAATTACAGAAATGTAAGAGGTTATGTGAGTGTAATACCTATAACATTGGTGGCGGAGTGTGTCAATGACTGGGGTAACCAATTCTAAGCACTAATTTGTTCGGAATACATACTTATTTTCTATAATTTTTCAAGTTTTTGTCAACTTTAAATTATAATTAAACACTCCTGTGTATTCTGCTTAAAATTTGGAGTGCAGGTATGATTATCACAATTTCAGAATTGAATATTTCATGTGTTTATTTATTTTCTAGCCCAAATTTCCTCTTAAGGTGCCAATAACTGATGCTCTAACCCGTAAGTGTATCTAAATTTTTAAAATAAATTCTTCAATGCCAGAATTAAAAAAAATTATTATTATTTAAAACTTAACTTAAGCCTAAAACTAATCTTTATCATGACAATTACTTTCAAATGTAGGATGTTTTAGTGTGTTAAACTTGGAGCTTAAATGCTAAATTTAAGTTTAAAAATGAATTACAGATATAGACCTACATTAATCAATTTTAAATTAACTTTGGCGTTGCGAAAGTTAAAAGCATTTAAATATAAATATTCCTAGTTTAAAAGCATGCAAACTGAACTGTTTCTAAAGTTAGAAGCTTTTAATTCACTTTCAAGATAAAATCAAAATGTATGTCTTGTCTTTAAACAAAATTAATCGGACTGTTGATATAACTAATAAGTAAATTTGATGAGAATCAAATCAATCCTTTCTTTGACCGTCAATGTAAATATTAGTAAGAATTTTTTGTAGGTCTTACGATCTTCATTAATTAAAAGAATAAAACGAAATTACTGGAAAGTTCTTTTATTGAAATTCTGACGTTTCGGCTATCACTCCGTGCCTTTTTAAGAGGATCTGTGCTTATTTTTTTGTAAAAAAACAAACAAAAACCAAGAATACTCAATTTTGGAGTCGAAAATCTGTCAATAGTTTAGTGTCAATTTTTTAAAAGTAATACTGACGTGTTACACCAAATTAAATTAAAATATACAAGAAACATATAATATAAAAGCATCATGAAAGTGGAAGAGGCTTTTTTTTGAGAAACTATATCTTAAATGACGGAAAACACTATATCCTTACAATGTTTTTGGACAACGACGAACATATAGCAAAATAGTATTCTTTTAATTAATGAAGACCGTAAGACACACAAAAAATTCTTACTCATATGTTGATATAACTCTCTAATATTTTATTTAAACGATTAATTTAATAAAATTCTAATTTTTATAATATTTTAACGAGACTTTAGTATTAAGTGTGAAAACCTGAAAACTCTGATAAGAGTTTATCTTGTAAAGAGCTGTGAACCAACACAATCACCGTAATGATTAATGATATCTATATGAAGCTCATAGTCAGTAGAAATTTCGGACAAACTAAATTCAAGCCTCAACATTCTCCAACTTATTATTGAAATAAATACACACATATTATTATTTATATTTTAATGGCTGGAAGATGAAGTTTTTGAATAGTTTCCATGGAATCTCTCAAAGTTTGGTAAGGTTCCCATTTGCATCACTCCGTGTAAATATCTACATAGGAAAATTTACGACCGAGTGTCTATGGTCAGGTTAACAGTAACCGGCGAAAACTTACTTCCTTCGATAAAAATTTATATAGAACAAACTGCGCTTTATACGAGTTTTGAATAGTTACAAGATTCGATCATACTAGAATTTTCCATCGCAATTTATATTTTTACTCAAAAATTACATATAATAAAAACAGTTTCAAAGCTTTTTCCATAAAAGAATTTTCAGTAAAATTGGCTGCGTGAATATGACTTTTAGTGACTGTGTTTCAGTTCTATTGATAAAGATTACGAGTTTTCTGCACCATCAATTATATACATTAATATTTACAAACAATTAATTTTATTACATGATAAAATTTGTATCAAAATGTTTCTAAAAATCATTGACAACATATAAAAATTTAATATTAAATGATTTTTTAATATTGGGAAATAACTCTGTTCCTAACCTTTCATTACCACACTATCATTTGTCAAATTTTCACATTCAAAGAGAAGAGTAAAAATAAATTATTAAATAAAAATGAGAATATCTTAATTTAAGAAATATATACCAACGTAACCTGTAAACAATTTGTCGATGCCGACTGTTGTTTTGAAAAATTTTAAAATTTCAAAAAAGAATGTAGAAAATTTAAAACACAAAGTTTCATATTTATCAGATTAAAAACTTTTAGAAAAAATCCAAATAAGTTTGAAAGATATCTAGAAGTTTTAAGAAGATACAAAAATAATTTAGGACTTAAAAGATTTTACAATTTTTGGAAAAATTACATTTTTTGAACATTTTAAATAAAACATTCGAAGCTTTTACAAAATTTTGAAAAGTTGGTTAGGACATTTAATCTTTTTTGGTCAAAAAAATAACTATTTCGTTGAAAATTAATCTGGTTTGGTTGAGGCTTCAACTACTTTGTTAAAAATTTGTATTTTTGGATAAATTCAACTCTTTTTCATTCAGAATAAAATCGCTTTTAGTTCAAATATCAACAACGACATATTTCATTTATAATTAATCTATGTTGATTGAAAATGTTATTATTTTAATGAAAAGTCGACTTCTTAGGCAGAAATTTATTCATCTCGCTTGAAAATTAATTTGTTTTTATGGAGAACTTAACTATTTCGTTGAAAATTCGTCTTTTTTACGAATTCAACTGTGTTTTATTTAAAAAAAACGTATTTTTTTATTGTAATATCAACTAATACTGTTTCGTAGTGAATTGATCCTTTTTGATTGAAAATTAAACTACTTGGGTTACAGCTGAATAATTGCTTCGTTAAAATTTAATTTTGTTTTACTGAATTCAAATCTTTTTTGTTTGAAGATTAACTTTTTTGGGATTTTGTTTTGACGTATCTAAAATCTTCAAAACTCTTTTTGAATTTTATCACGAATCTTAGGAAAATTATATTTATATAAGCTTAAAAACAAATAAACTTAAAAATAATAAATATTTAATCGGATTTTTAAAATTAATTTATGTTGCTGTAGTTCCTACAAAGAATGGAATGAAAATTTGAATTCCCAATTTATTTTTTATTGAACTTGAGGCCCAGTTTTTAAGAATTTAAATTTCCATTGATGAAGATGATTATAGTCACGGACATTATGATATTGCACGCATGGATAAACATCTCATGATGCCCCTAAGTCAATGATAAATCGTAATTGCAAATAGAAACATCAAATCTCTCTTTAATTTAAGCACCACATTTTTAGATCGACCACTTTCATAATGTTCTGTCCTTGTAGTTGAAATTCAACGATATTGTGATTAAAAGCAAGGGAGTAAATGAATAAAAAATTTTCTGATCCGAAAGCCCTAGAATCTAGATCCAATATGAAACAAAAAGTACCTATATCTATGTCTAAAAATGGCGTATTTGAAGAGCTTGAATAAAATTAAAAGCAATTGAAGTAGCTTCCTCGTGTAATACTAGGAAATTTCATGATAACCATTTTTTGATATATAGGGCAACAAAAGAACTCTTATGGCCATGGAGCTTCAGACGTTTATTGTGTTTCACTCAAGTTGTACTATTGACATAACTTTTTATTAGGGAAATAAAAATGAATCTTTTGCGAAAATCTTAGAAAATTTCGATAATGTCAAAGAAGACTTGAGTGAATAAGTTTAGGAATAATAACTCATTGACACACACTGACACCTAATTAAAATTATTGAAAAGAAACCTTATCTTTATTATTACAGTTTTTAAAATTAAATATAATTTCAGTTAAAAATTAATTTTGAAGAGTGGTAAACCAAACGAGACTATTGTACTAATGTGGTTATGGGACATTTAGAAATTGAGAACATAAAGATAATAAAAATTTATTTTATTTGATTAAACACTTAAAAGAGTTGAACAGAAATGATAAATTTTTATTTATTGTGGGTTTGTTTACTAGGCCAATAACTTTCGAGCAAGGGTGAATTAAAAGATGAGACAGGGGTGAATTAATCAATCAGGGGGACTTAATTTCTGAGGGTGAATGTACCAATGAGATCTCGAAACTTTAACAGCCAAAAAACCGTCATTGAAGAAATAATCTCATTGTCTAATCAGAAATTAATTAATAAATGCTTGAACTAATTTTCCGGGATAAATTTATATTAAAACTCAATTACATCTTCATTTAGAAATATCATTTCACAAACAAAGAGAAATGAAAATATATTTATAAAATTTATATTTTAATTTTTTAAAGAACTGTGCAATTTTTATTTTTATTATTCAAAACAAATAAACTACTGTCATAAAGAGCAATGCAATAGATATTAGAGGAGTTTAAAAATTTCGAAAAATAATGATTTTAACAATAGCTTTTGTAAATTAAATGTTTCTTACTTAGGAAAAACATTCCCAGCAACTCTACTGTTAAAAATAAAAAAGGCACTAATTGTTAAATATAATCATAGTGAACCCTAGATATGGGGCCCCTTGACAGAGTTCTTCCGAGAATTGACGCCACACCGCAAGTGGGAGTAAAAGGAGCTGCGCGGGGTGAGCGGCGGTCGCTCAGGCGTGAACAAACAAAAGGGTTTTCTACGAAACGGCCCTATATCTGGATAATTCCCCATCAAGGTCAACCCCAAAATCGGACCAGGATCAGAGTTTCACTGTATTTGTTCAAAAATTGTAAAATTGGCAATAATAGGAATGTAGAGAATGCTTATTTTTTTCCGATCGAAAAGAAATATATTTTTCATGAAAAATTTTATGCAAAAAGAGCACAAAAAAAAGTTCACAACGGAATGTTTTCGTCGATAAAATAAGCCATCATTTATTTAAGTTCAATCATTTATTTTTAAGTAAAAAAGAAGTAAAAAGCGATAGTAAGAAACATTAAATTGCAATTAAATTAATGAAGGAAATGTTTTTTGTAGGTTTAAAAAGGTTTCCATTATAAGTCATGGTTTTTAATTAAAATGATATAAGCGGTATAATTATTTTCATTCTTAAAATCGTAAAACACAAAAATGTGTGTCTGTTTCGAGGCACTGAAAGTTTTAGGCAGTTGAAGATGTTCGTATTGGTCTATCTAATGGAAATCATTTTTTGAATGAAGCCGTAAGGAATTCGAGACTTTCACAATTAAACAGTTAGAATTATTATAATCAAAATTGTCCACTTTGAAGCAGTAAACGATTTAAAGTGAAAACTTTCTAATTAGATAAGATACCAAATTTAAGGGTTCGAGTTCAAGCCCTCAAAACAGAAAAGTTTTGAATTTGGTTAGAAGATCAAGCACTTTGAACTCAAAAGTTTAATAGTGTACGATTTTGAATAAAAAACTTTTGAAACTAAATAATTAAAATTTTTAAGCAACATAGATTTTTTAGTTTAGTAAATAAGCATTCAAACCTGCACATTTAAAAAAGTTGAGTAATCTGATTTAAAAAATTAAGAATTGAGAGTCTTCAAAATTAAATATAGAAAGTCAAGCCTTTAAAACGGAAGAACATTAAATTTGAGGCCTTGAAAATTAAACGATCATGAAATTAGGCATTCAAAACCGAACAATTACAAATTTGGAAATGTTCCAAATTGAACAATTTCAAACTCAAAGCTAACAAAATTGAACAATTTTAAATTGGAAGTGTTTGAAATTATGCGATTTCAAATCAGAAAGCAGTTTAAAAAATGATAAAAAGAGGTCTTTTGGGTTCCAATCGTGTAAAAAACTAAGAAATTTGTCGACGTTTCGTGAACTTTGCAGTTCACGAAACGTCGGCAAAATTCGTAGTTTTTACACGATTGAAACCCTAAATATCTCTTTTTATCAAAATGAATCATCGCGAAGGCATTAAATTTATTATAAATTAAAAAAAATAAAAACAAACTAAGAATGGAAGATAAGGCACAGGGCCATTTATTCTTCATCAGGAAGCCTTCTGATATGAATGTCGGTAAAAAATATTTAAAATCTCCGACTAAACTGGGAAATGACGTACCGAGGACTTTTTTTTTAAGAAGTTAGTGGCTACACTGCAAATTTAAAAATTACTTTTACATATTTCATACTCAAAATATACACATTCATGTACAAGTTTATCATTAGCCCATTTGAAATGGTTCAATTGATTCTTAGGAAATACAAGGAACGAACCTTTGCAATAATCGTGTGGAGGCTGCTCAGCGGGATGAAAATCGTCGTATCCGGTTAGAAATGCACCATGGCACGAATTAGTATTATCACTGGGGTTCACAAAACACGTAGGCGTAGTGATACCGTCAAAACGTACAATTAATTCAGCATGGGCAGCATCGACGATCTCTTGGGGTCCACGAATTTTTCTCACGGCTGCCAAGGTGTCCCAGACTTTACTGGCAATTGAACTTCTACTATTTGCATGTGGTGACCTCGCCTTAATAGTCTTTGATTTGCTCTTTTTTGCGATCTTGTCTCTGCTCACTTTATCGGGCACCGAGGTGCTACCTACTGAGTTTCAGTCGTGTTGTTTTTACACCCTTCGACTACACCGGCGAGCAGCAACGCGCGCGCAATAGTGCTCGTTTGCCGACCTAACCGGTGAAAGCCGAAAGTTTTCAGACAATCCAACTTGCTTTACTTTACTCTCAACTCGGCACAGACAGACTCCCTAAAAAGCACGTTTTCCCGTTTTCCGGCATCTGCTTCCCCTTTTCGAGTGAAAATGCCACTGGAAATACCACGGATTCTTCCACGAACCACCCTCGCAACAGTGTTTTGTAGATACCTTCTTGCGAATTTCATGATTCTTGTACAACATTTCTGAAGAATGCTCGTTCTTCAAATTAGGAACCTTAGTTTTCAAATAATCAGCCTTCAAAGCTAAAAATTTTCTCAAAAATGGAGAAAATAGTGGAATAATAGGAGAATAAATTATTTTCCATAAAATTAAAGTAGGTATCATGATGAATTTAATATGAAACATTTTAAATTCCCAAGACTTCAAGTTGATACATATTGAATTTAAAAAAGTTGAATCCTCAAACAAAAAATATTATTTTACCAAAAGAGTTGAATTTTCAACAACAAAATTTTAATTTTCAACCTAAAAAGTTATATTTTAGAAATACATTAACTATGAACCTACATTAGTATGAAATTTCAAGTTGAAAAGACGATTTTTTTAGAAGAAAAAATTAAAATTAAAAATCAAAATTCAACTTCAAATTAAAATTCAACAACAGAAATGAACTTTTAACCTAATATTTCAATTTAAATTTAAAAAATTTAATTTCAAAAAATAATAGAAGAACATTTTAAACTGGGGATAAATTTGCAACGATAAAAATAAAATTTTTTAAAGTACATAGTTCAACTTTCAACAAAGTAGTTGCATTTTCAACCAAAAAATATAAATTCTCAACGTAAAATGTAATAGTTAAAGAGTTGAAGTACATAACTAAATAACAAACAAAAAATGGGAATTGTGCAGGAGAGCGAAAAAATATTGTGTAAAATCAAAGTCACCATTTAAAGATAAGTTAGAACTCCACTTCCGAAATGACGTGTTACTGATTTAAAACCAAAAAATTTTGATCAAAGGCATTCATCCATTTTCGTGGAAACTGATCTGGAAGTGGACAATTTCAAAATGATACTGGCCACAAAATTAAACAGGTTAGTCGCGGATGCGATAAAAATCGAAATCTTCAGTTTAAACTTTAAGAAAACTCAGTCCTAAGATATTGAGTTACTGAGCGAAGATAAAAAAGTTTTGATCTAAGAAAGTAAACCAATTTATAGTAAATATTTTAAAAATCGGTCTTCGGTAGCGATTGAAAATCAAAATTTTAATTTCTCTCAATGAAACAAATAAATTTTTAATAGAATATCATCTTTAGAATAGTTTAAATAATAATTTCTCCAATTTTCATAAAAAAAGTTGAAGAACTTTGTCCTTCGGAACGAGTTGAAGTGTAAATATTAATTAAATTTTATTTTCTGAAAAATATAATTTTGTGCATTTTTTCAGAAACAGTAGAAGACACAACTTTTTAGCAAAAGGGAAAAAGATGCATCATCAAATTTCCTACAAAGTTGATGGCCTGATGCGTAAGCAAATTTTATGTGAGGTTATTGAATGAGGAGTCTGAACTGCTGCATTTTTCCCGGTCAATTTAAGAGTTCAAAAGGTTTGGATTACTTCAAACCATTGTTAAAGATTTCAAGAGACTTCTAAATATTTAATTTTTTTGAAGATTCCTAATTTGGAACCTGAAATTTTGGAAAAGATTTATATTTTGAATTTAAATAGGGATTAAAAAAAGTAAAATCCTTTATTCCACACAAGAATTAAAATTATTTTCCAAAATTGCCCATCCATGTCCACAATTTTCTGTTCCAAGTTGTACCCTGTCTCAAGTCAAAGTTATATTTATTTACAATATTTTCTGTTATAATTCAGAAATATGTTAACTCCTTTTTTCTAATATTTGGAAATGGGTTTCAAGTTCTGATTTGGAACAAGGGATTTTCAAAATCTGATGAATTTTGACTTGGATATGGGATTATTTTTGTAAATTCCCTTTTTATGAATCAAAAGATTTTCCTTTGCATGTCAAAAATTACATGCTTCAAGGCATAATTATAATTAATTATGAAATTCTCAGTTCCAAAGTAAAAATAATAATAAATATTATTCTGACATTCTTCGTGAAATTTACTGTTTTAAAGTGAACCTAAAATGAAAATAATCATTGTTTACAAAATTTCCAGTTCAAAAGTCAAAATTATAATTCCATACCTCAATTGTAAAAATTATATTTATTTACCGAAATTTCCTGTATCTATCTCAAAATTATCACTCTTCGAGAAGATCCCATGCTCCCAACTAAAAATTACATTTTTGTATTGAAATTCTTTGTCGGAACTTAGAATTATAATTCTTTTTTAAAATTCCCTGTTCTAAGTCGGGATAATTGTAATTCTTTACATGTATTTTTTAAATATTTCTTTTCCGTATTCTCGGTCTCGAAGTCGAAATTATCTTTTTTTTTCTTTTTGGCAAACTCACTATCCTAAGTTAGAAAAAGGATTTTTCACCAATTCCCTGTATCTACTCAGAATTATAGTAATCAAATATATGAAACTACTTTTAATTTGCATGTTAGTTTTTAGAGAGAAAACCCACAGTCACTGAATCAAATTCCTTGTCATTTCACGGGTTTTCCTCGGTGATTTGAACAGATTTGACAAATTAATTGATATGAAAACTCTGCGGATATAAGGCAGGCATAATTATTTATTTGATGTATTTAGTTCATTTTATTTTTCTATTATCGTTAAGATCCGGTTTGTATAACTTTTTTCTATTTCTTGATCTCATAACCCGATTTCTCTTCCAAATTACTGTTTAAAAAATGTTAAACTTAAGCAAATGGTATTTGATTGAGCTAAAAATTCACTAGTAGTGTCTCTCATTAGCCTAATAAAATTAAAAAATGACTTTTAACTGACCTAAAAGAAAAATTATATTTTTATAAATATTCTGAAACAGACTTTATTCTATTAAACAACAGTTTGCGTGCAAATTCAAGTAATAGTCAACAGTAAAATAAAATTGCTTGTAAATTTAAGAGTAAACGCACAAAAGGAAACGTTTCTTTCTACAATATATGAGTATTTGCGTATTTCAATGATCAAGATAATATTTTTTCTGAAATTAAAACGTCAATCAGTACCTATATGAAGCCCGATTGTATTTCGTCGAGACATCAAGAGTCAATATCATAAGAAACTTACGTTGATAAATCTTTAACAAATAATCATTTACGAAAATGAGTTCTTCAATGTACACTTTCAAATAAAATTGGTATTCACGAGAAAATGACAGTGAAAATAAATGTAAACATCTGTAAAAATAACTGTGAAAACTATTAAATAACTTTCAATTCAATAAAAAAATTATCAATTCTCTACAAAATTTGTTAAACGGACTCCTATTTGAAGTACTGAAGCTTTTAATGTTCGAAGCTATGAATTTATTTCAATTTGCATTATTACGAAGTAAAAATTAAAAGCGCGAACACTTTTTTGTGAATTTAAAAACCAATTACTTCTGTTTTAATATTAAAGCATTCAATTTCAGTTATTCCATAAGTAAATTATTCAAGTACATTATTCAACCAAATTGAATTTTTTAATAAAATTTTTTCTTTTTTACGTTTGGGAAAATTTTAATTTATAAATAAATATAGACAGAACCTAATAATTACGATATCTGATTGATTATTTTCAATTCCGATGCTTAAATATGCTTATGTTTCAATTACATTTTTATTAAAAGAAGTTCCTATTTGATAAGTAAAACGAGAATTGTTTCAGTTCTTGAATAAATAAAAGGTTTAATGACCAGGTAAGAATATTATTGCTCTTAAAATACCTATTCATATTTCAAAAATCAATACTGAGCAAGATGAATATAAAAGTATAAGTGCACTCGTACTTTATATAATACCTAGTTTGCATTAGTCAAGGGTCGTAACCCGTGAAAAGACCCGGGACCTATTCAATTTCCTCTCTTCGTAAAACTTCAAGTTCAAGCTTAGTGGTTAACCGCTGTATTCAGGTTGTATAGCACCCAAAAGAAAATCAAAGTCTACCGTTTATTCCCTTTTTTTCTTACCTTTCACAATTCTTAAATTTTTTCCAAAGAAGCCAGTATTTTTGCATATTCCTCACAAAATAGGTATTATTATATTCGTGAAAAATCGTCAAATTAAAT
>NC_046659.1:95876555-95930810 GCF_010883055.1 Belonocnema kinseyi | reverse complement strand
ATATAACATTCCATTGTCAATTATCACATTGTCTTGAACTTTAAAGGCCTCAGACTCATTTGAGAAGTTCAAATTTCAACTAGTCTGAATAGTAGCATAGATATTTTTAATATATTAAATCGAGGGGATTACTATTTTCACACAATCGCGTGAAATTCTTTCGAATCTTTTAATATACATTTAAGGCTGTGAAATCTGTTGAAATATTTGAAATCGTTTAAAATCCGTCGAAATTCCTCAAATCTGGTAAAATCTCAAAAATTCATTAAATTCTTAGCAATCTTCAGAAGTCCGTTACAATTTCATTTAATGTACTCTCTGAAACCTTCTACTAAAAATAAATTAGAATCCCGTGGAATTTTTTAAACAGCCTCAATATCCTGGACACCTTTTTAAAATCATTTGCCATTTACTAAAATCCTTCGAAATTCTTGGAAAACCCTTACAAAGTTTAAAATTCGTTAAATTCCTTGGAATATTTTAAGATACCCTAAGCTTCTTAAGATCCCTTACATTGTGTTAAATCACTAGTAATCCTACAAAAATTGAATAGTCACATAGAACATCCATGTATATTGTTTTAAATTTCTTGAAATGGTTTAAAATATCCTAGAAGTTTTGAAATTCCTTCAAATCTTATAAATCCGCTGAAATCCGCTGAAATCTACTGAAATCTATTAAAATCCCTTTAATTCCGTTGAAATTCTCAAAAATCTCTGGAAACCCTCAAATTTAGTTTTTAATTCCTTGAAATTTATCGAAATTCTTTAAATCTTATAGAATCTCTTCATTTCTCTTGAACTCACATGAATCCCTCAAGTATTGTAAAATTGCATGAACTATCTAGAAATATTTTGAAACCTCGTACATCTTGAAATCTTTAATATATTTTAAAATGTCTTAAAAAATGTTTAAATCTTGGAAGTCCATTGAGAGCCCATAAAATCCCCCAAAAAATCCTTAGAAATCTCTTGATAACCCTTATATTTACTCCCAAAAGTTCTCTAGAAATTCTTTGAAATGATCTAAAATCCCTTGAATGGTTAGAAGAAATCCTTTGATATCCTTTTAAGATCCCTGGAAATTCTTTAAATCCCTTGGTACCTACTAAAAAATTCAATTTTTAAAGTCCTTGGAGACCCTATAAAATCGCGTAGGTCTAGTAAACTATCTTGAAATGCCATGAATTATCTTGAAGTTTGTAATAACCCTTAAAATTTCTTTTAAAAAGTTTGAATTCTTGAAATCCCTTTAAATCTTTTAAATTCGCAATTTTTAAGACAGGAAATATGTTTTTTTTTTCTTCAGCAAATCAAACAGAATGATAAAAATACGTTTAAAGGCAAAGTGAAAAAATAGTTGCATTAGCGCATATTTTGAAAAAATTGTATAGCATTTAGTATCAGCTGTTTGAAAATAGTATTAAAATCATTTTATCGTAAAAAAGTGTCAAAAAGTAAATATTGTGAAATGAGTCCGAGGCCTGAGTGTATGAAAGAAAAAAGGAGAAACTTGATCGATATTTTTTTCTATAAAAGGGGGATATCTGTCAAATAAAAATAGATATGAGTAATAATAAATTTAAATAACCTGTTACAAATGGAAGAGCGGCAAAATGCTAATTAAAAGCAAATCAAATTCCGATTTAAATTCCCCATTTGTTCTACGTGCCCGATGAAAAAAAAAACTTGGGAGAAGTCTAATGCCGAGTTTTAGAGTTTTTTCTCATATTACCATCAATTTTGAGCTTCCGATTGAATTTATTCCTGTATCTTTCTGAGCTGAGCCGCAGGTTTACGAAACTTCTACTGGATGGCAGAGTTGGGCAGTTTTTGACAGGATGGGACACAGGATGACCCCCATCCAGGGGGTCTTGTAATTGTAAATCCAACATGTGCGAGTCGACCTTCGCAGCTTCTGCGACCTGTTCTTTCTATAAACTGGTCACAATTTCTCCTAAAGTTCTAAGCGATTCGCTTCCTTCCCACCGTACTCACTTCCGGTCTCCCACCAAGTCTCGACTCGATTCTCTTTTTTCCTCGCAACTTCTTTTTCCTTGTATGACAATCCGCTATCAAAGAACAGTGAAACGAGGTCGGGACTCTGCGATTTTTCACATCCACATCCACATTGAATTTATCCATGTAACAAGTGTAACACAAGATCTTCTTGGTGTCGTATAGTTGATGTAGTTCTCAATCGTTGCTCACTAAAAACGCGATAAGTGCCCACGCTCATCGTGACTCTGCCAAATTTACAGAAAATCCGGACAATGAATACGTGGAAAATTACAGTTTTTAAAATTTTTTTAGACTGTTTTTTTTTATTTTAGTGCGCAAAATAATTTTGAAGAGTGTTAGTGAATTTATGTTTCGGATTTTGAAAGTATTTGTTTAATTTTAAGTCAGATATTGAAAAGTCGATTGTGAAATTGTGTTTAATAAACTTCAAACAGAGATAATAAAGATTTGCTTATATACACATTTTGTAGCTGTTCATTTTTCACGATTTCCTGTCACACATCACGCACTTTATTAGAATATACACTTTAATATCAATCGTTAATTAGATGCTTGAATATCATGCGTGTTTTAGACTATTTGAATTTTAAACCGACAGCAAAAATCTTTTATGATTTTAAGTTTCCTTCAAACCGACTGCGTTCGTAAAAGTCTGGCATGAAACTGATGTATGAATAATTCACTAGGTAAACACTGCCGTGTAATGTCCACATACAGAGATTAACTGAACAGGAGATCGGAAAAGATCGAAAACTTTCGGATACAAAAAACTGGCGCGAAGTCTGCGAACGTCAGTGGCTCATTAGCTCAATTCTGCTCTGTTCAGACTTTCATAGGGACGTCGACGATAAAGTTCTAATATAGCGTGGAGCTACCAGGGCCGTACCATTAAAAAATCAAGCAATATTTTATTTAAAAAATCAGCAGATAGAAAAAATAATGTAATTATTTATATTATGCGATTTCAGGGTGTCTAGTGATCAGGCAATTTTTAATTTCCGGGTTTTTCCCGACCAATTTAAAGATGTTTTTTTTGTTGTAATTTGTACTAAACCAATGTACAGAAATGGGAATTTCACCAAAAAATACATATACCAAATGTCTTAAAGTAGACAATCATTTATTTACTGGTACCAAACTTATCCTCAACCACATACTGAAGTGATAAATATTAATCAAAATAACATTGCTGATCACGATGATGACACCATCTGTTTATCGATGCTTTTTATAAAATCTCAGTAACTTATCATTGTTATTGCGAAATTTTTTGCTTGCATGGTGGAGCATGCTTTTAAAACTTTCTTGTATAAAATTAAAAACACTTATTATATTAAATTTTAATTACATTTTAAGAAAACATTTCAATTTGCACTATTTTTGCAATATCGTCTTAAAAAATTGACAAGATGCCTTCATTCTGGTTCATTTTATAGAGAATCCTGATAGCTTTCATCCGATTCAAGAGAAAAATTGTTAACCTTCATACAAGTAACATTTAAATAATTAAATTTGGCAATCATCGAAACACTTTTATTGTATAATATACTAAATGTGAAGCAACCAGATTTCTTCCCTTTGATTCTCAACTAAACAATAAAGAGAAGATAAAGTAGAAAAAAATCAATTTTGGGATAGAAGAAGAAATCCCCGGGGGTTTCCCGGTCGGTTAGATACCCTGTATTTCTACCAGCTAGAATAAAATTAATTCAGCTTCCGGCCTTAAGTTTCTAAAAGACGCATATTTATATGGGTATTTTTTATACCTTAGGTCTGAAATTGAATTCAGTTTATTCTTACATTCTCATCAGAGAAGGTAATATATTTCTGGAAAATTTGACCCCCCGTCCCCGTTTGTGTCAAATGTCCACGTTTTGAGACCCTCTGAACCCGAAAAACAGGTTTTCGCGAAAGTGTCTGTATGTGCGTCTGTATATTTTTATTTTCTTCGCAAGACAAATTCCGAAAAAATTGACAGATTGGATTGGCCTTTGCTATACTCTTTTAGTGTCTTAAATTAGTCAGCCATTTTGGAAACAAATTCAAAAAGTGCATTTTCGACATTTGTGAGACCACTTTTAAAATTTTTTTAAATACTATGTACGGTTATTAGTAGTAATTAAAAAACACGAACTATGTACCAAAAATGACTTTTTCTTATAGAAAAAAAAAATTAACGAAAAACAAATGAAAATGTAAATTTTATGCCAAATAACGCACGATATGAAAGAATGTCAGAAGAAGAAAATCGTTGCATTTTAAACGACCCACAAGATTATCCAAACAACTTTTTGAATTTTTCTGGAAATTTGAAAATTCAAATCTTGACTGTACAAAAAATAATGATAAACCAAAAATTCCATTTTAGAGTCAAGCTTTGCAAGATAAGACAAAAGATGAATGGACAAACATTGTGTACCCAAAAAAGATCTACAAATTTTTTATAAATCACTTTTTCATAGGACTCATAGTTTTTATTTTATTCGTAAAAAACAACATTAAAAATAAAAAAATTAAATTTTTGGACAAACGATATAAACTACGAAAAAATAACTAGACAAAAGTTGATCATCCAAAATGTTTAACCAAAAAATAGCTACAAATTTGTTATAAACTCTTGTTATAAAAATATATTCGAAATAAAAAAATTAAGTTTTTTGGAATACTTTTGTTTTAATACCAATGCACATTATAAATTGTAATAATATAAATTTATTAAAAAGATATACACTTTTCAGGATAGCTAAGAATATAATTTAATGCAAAAAAGTAACAAATGTGAAAAAGTAATAATTAAAAATCAAATTTTCACTTTATTTTGCAATATCTCAATAAGCAGTCCCAATTCGAGGTACAGAAAAAAATACATTTGATATAATATAGTTGAGCATAATGTAGAAAAGTTTGCATTTTGGAAAAAATCGATTGCGAAGCACGAGATACGTGATGAGAATGTGTTCGTTAAATCCGAAGGAGCTTTAAAAAAAGAGAATTCACAATCATCAAGTTACAGTTGTCGATTTAATTGACCTTTAATTTTAAAAAGCCTGCGCACAGATGCGGGAGAAATAAGAAGACCGATCGCGCAGCGCGTGGTAAATACATTGTCGATCGCGAAGCGCCAGATAAATATATTATCGGGCGCGAAGAGTGAGAACCAAATATGAATTTATTTTTTATTTTGTAGCAATGTTCGTTTAGGTAATATCCAATTTTAATTGTTTATATTTAATAATTTAGCCTATTGATATTATTAAATCAATAGTAAATAGTTTTATAACTAGATTATTTAAAAACTAATATTTTCATTCAAATTTACGAAATTTAAAATTTCTGCACACTGAAAACATCTGTTTTAAGTTGACCGAATTATGATGAACCTACTTAGGCACGGTTTAAAATAGAAAGCTTCCAAATTATGATTTCTTTCAAGTAAATATTACTTTTCTATGTTTGCTTTCCAATATAAAAGTTTTCATTTCAATTTAGATTCTTGCAAACACTCATAATAATACGAACACTTCTCTGTTTGTTATTTGTTACCTTTTTTTGAAATTTTGTTTTCTTGGAGCAATATTTCTCAAGATATCATAAAAAATGAACATTTCATCATAACTTTAAACACCTATAACACATTTTCTAATTAACCGCGCAAAAAATCCTTTTATGGCTTTTCATCAATTTCAAAAAGGAACACATTTTTCACAATTCAAACGGAATCGGTCGAAACACTTTTTCGGAAATACGTTTTAACGATTTTCAATTAGAATTCTTTACAATATTTTGCATTAAAAATTATATTTCTGGGCTTAATTGGTTAAAAATAAAAGAGTGGAAGGAGTAATAAATTGGATATTATTTGGAGGTCGCGAGTTTATCTGCTTTTACAGAAAAATTAACTTTTCTCGCAAACGGCAGATCATAACACAAAATTATGCAGAATATCAAAGGTGCAGCTCATTAAAATGAGTATTTTTCTATTATAAGTGTTTTCATAATTATGCATATTTAAGGAGATATGTGAAGAAAATTGTTATAAAGAAGCGTTCATCATAACTAATTTTTGAAAAATAGTAATTTCACATGTATATTAAAGACCTCTCAGTAAGTGAAATAGATAATAATTTACGCTTCTCTATAACAATTTTTCTTCGCAAATCTCCTAAGTATGCATAATTATAAAAAAAAACGTATGAAAAAAGATACTCATTTTATCGAGTCGCGTATTTTCTATTCTGTATAATTTTGAGTTATGATCTGTCGCTTTCGAGAAAAATTAGATCATTGTTTACACAAGAACAAAAAAATCGAAAATCCATGTGGAGATACGGACCTCCTTTCTTTGGACTCCCCTAATCTACATTTTAAATGCTTACAAGTTCGTAAACTTTCTTACAGATGCCACATTTAAGAACTTTAACCCATTTAAAAATACAATTTTAAGACATAATTAAATTTTTTTAACCAAGTAGATTGCTTCAAAATTAATATCTCTAAAAACGCCAGATTCTTTTTATCATTTAAATACATAATGACTTGATCAAAATGAAAAACTACCGGTAACAGGATTGGGCGTAAAACTTCGTAAGATTATCTTCCTAAGATTCCTTGACTTTTTCCTGTCCAGTTTTTTGTGTTCCCTGGTCAATAATATTGAAAGACTAGAGTTATAATATTTTGTTAAAAAAGAACAATTTTTTAAGCTTATTCTTGATAGCTATTTTTTTCTTATGGAAGTTCCTTGACCAACCAAATTCGGGACCAGGCTGTAGGACACTTCTATCATTTAAATTAAATTAAAAAATAATTTTTTACACTATAATACAAATTGGAAACACGTTTCAGACAAACTGTATTAAAAATATTACTTGATAAAATTGATAATGAGCTATTGCTAAGAACGGAGCACCCCTTTAAAGTTGAATTGAACCTTTACCAAATTTTGGCTTCTATCCTCCCTCAGTAAACAATTTCTCGTTCATAAAACCAATAATTGCTCATGTAAAAGGTCAATGAAATCTTTTATATTCCCATTCTCTCGCTCGTCCAACTGACGTGAAAAACCTGACTTAAACAGTCACGGACGTGACCATCAGGGCCACAAGTTCTCCTCATCAAAATTAATATTCCAGAGAAGCAGAGACCTTGAACAACGAATTATCGAATGCCTCTTAGATTAAACCGATAGAGATTTTCCCATTAATTGAGAAAATAATTATGTGAATGACTCATTCCAGGCACGTTGTCTATCTTCTGGAATTTGGATTCCAGTGTGCCCACACTTTGTCAAGTAAGCGTTAAAAATACACATTGTCAACTTGGAAATATGGACTCTTAAAGTACAAATACAAATAGCACGGCACTTTTTCTCGCACACGCGCCAACTTTGATTAGCTTTATTCAGATCTGCCTCCAATTTTTTATTTTGTTTTTAAATAGTGGGTTAGCAACAGATGCTAATCATTTTTTTCTTTGTAAACAGCAGATCTTCCATATAGTCAAACATGACGTAAACGATTAAAATACGGGATATTACAGAACATGTGGCGTTTGAACGAGAGCATCCACACGTCCTTGAGAGGTTGAAATTTATGGATTACAGGGCCAGAGTCAGTGCAACAGCGGTAAATTTCAAACGCGCATTTTCCTCTATCGTGACGCTAATGTACTCGAGTCGCGCTTAATATTCCGATAATAGTTCGCTAAATAAAATGCATGAAAAATATCGGAAAATGAGACTAAAGATAACTACATTCAAAATTGATTCGAAAAAAAATTTAGGTTTTAAATTCGAAAAATAAAATGGAGAAGCCTTAAAAGAGCCATTCACAAATTTTCTTTTTTTGGTTTAATCTTCCGTTTTTTGTAAACACTGACTCATCAAGCTTTTAAGTCTACAACGAAAAGTTGATATTTTACGAAGTAGATTCTAGACCTAGTTTCAAATTCAAGCATTACATTTTTTTAAAGAATGAACCTTAGTTTTTTTTTTCTACACTCACCATTTTCTCCATCCGTCAAGGCACCTTCTTCTTCCGACCTTTTGATACGTTCAACTGGAATAAAAACGCGTTTAAAACAAGTGGATTTTTAAAGTAGACATTAAAATGGTTTAGAAACAATTTAACTCACTGAGGTGCATATGATTTTGATGATGTGGTTGGTGAGAAGGAGGTTTCCGTTCGGGACGAATTCTTTCCATAATTTTGCTAAAACGGTCGTTTCCCTTTTCCTTCCTAACTAGTGGACCAGGACAGTTTTCTTCCACGACACGAACACATTGACGATGAACACTGAGAGTGCAATCTATAAAGATAAATAAGAAAATATAAGTAAATTTCGAATTTTTATAGCCAAAAGAAATTAATTAAAGGAATATTTGACAGAGAGCATTATTTAAATTGATCTCTAACTTACTGCTGCATTGATATCCCTGAGGTCCAATTCCACCAATAATGTTTTGGCAGTGATTGCAATAATCGACGGTGAAATATTGATGAGCTATAAAGTGATGACCTCGGACTGTCATTTTTCTTGCTTTTCCAGTGAGCAAACGCGCTTTGATATTCGTTTTATCCTTGGCAACGAAAATCGGAACCCGCTCAATTGACACAGGCCGAATTTGAAATATTTTTGTCAATACTGTTGCTAAACCAGCTGCTATCAGAAACTGACGGAGATCGACATTTTCCTTCTCTATGTCCTCTCTGAAAAGTTGATTAAAATAAATGATTATGGAAAAATTAGAAATGAAAGTATCAATGTAAATGTAAGAGAATTCGGATACTTACAAATAAGCCTCCACTTTTGGTAGAAGGAACTTCTCTATGATTTTGATTTCTCGAGGTTTGTCAGACATACTTTCATCGAGATCAGAATCGTTGGGTCCAAACAAAGTTCCCAGTCCTGCGGTTCTCTTCACTTGAAAATCGGCTAGCTGCTCGTTTAATTCCTCTTTTGCTCGAGCCCTTGCTTTCCAAAAGATCTAAAATAATAAAAATATAATCAAATTAAAGAATGAGTTTAAACATTCAAAGTGTGGCAACCCGTAAGGCTTGATTGGCAAATCAACAATATTTAGGACGTATGAAAGATACGTACTTTTCGCAAAATCTCTTCTTTATCAGACTCTTTTAAAAGTACGTCGTCTATCTCTCGCGCAACATTCTCATCCACATTGTTTAGACGTAGAGGCTGAAAATAAGGGAGAAATAAATTCATATAATTGAAATAATAAAGAGTATGGAAATGGGAATTTTGTCATTTGTTATATGGAATTGATTTGTTGAAAAATACTTACAGCGCCAGGTACTAGAAAACTAGAATGTATTTCGTATGCCCATTTTCGCATCTCCTTCGCATTCCCTTCTTTGTACAGATCCGTTATCAAGTAAAATAACTATAAAAAGGGAAATAATAATGAAGGCTTGGAAAAAGTTAGTACAGTAACACAAAATTGTAATATCGACTCACCAGACTGGAGAGATCGTTAGTGGACAAAACGTAATTAATAAAAACTGCAAGATGTGCGTGATGTCCCCACAATCTTGAAAGATATTTAAAAGGACCGTGGTCCTCTAATTGGCCCTGAAATTGAAGATAATAAAGTTAGCAATAAAAAAGAAACATTTTTTTAAGATTCTTTTTCAAAATATTGGTGCATAAAAGAAAAGACAATTTGAACACAGGTGAGCAAGAATTCTAAACGAAATCTTTGAAGTGTACATTATTATTTAGAATTTTTTATTATTATAAATATAAAAAAATGTATCTTACCACTTCTTGATCACTCATATCGTCATCTTCCATAGATATAATTGGTTTTTGAACAGGTGGAAGACCAGGATTTTCCCCGAGACTCGCATTATGTTTCGGTGGCGACGTCAAAAAACTGTCGCTCTACAAATAAAAATAAATAAAACAAGAAATTAGGATATATTATTTAAATTAAAAACCAGGTTTCGCTTTTATGATACTTCAAACTTAACATTTTTTTATTTGATCTTAAAATTGGGCTACATTTCTAGAGAAAATAGAATAGTATTTAAAAAAACTTAGTAAAAGTAACTTTAGTCCAATTTTAACTAATAAACAATACTTATTTGATTGGCCATTCGAAACATCAAGTAGGTACATGCCGCAGCTTTTAAAAATTGAAATTCAAAGCGTTTGGATGAAAAGTTAATTTTAAAATTGATCGCAAAGAAACATTTTTAAAAACACTTTATGCTTTTGAAATCGAGTCTTAATTGTAAAAACAGTTCTAAGGAAAAAGTTTTCGCAAAAACTGGTAAAATTTATTGATTTAAAAAAAAAATGTAACCCAGCAATGGAAATATGTATTACCGTTGGGATTGGAAATTCTCAAATATTTAAAAACGACCCAAAGGGAATTTTAAATTAATTTAATTTCTGGGAGATTGATCACTCTTCTAATCTGGCGTACCAGTAAATCGTGAATTCTGTGTAAAATTTTTGAAATCCTTCGAAATCTGTGAAATTGTTCAAATATTTGCGATATCTTTACAATTTTTCTGAAATCTTTTGAAAATTTTGTGAAATCCTTGAAATTTTTGTGCAGTATTTGACATCTTCGAAATTGTTTAATTATTTGTGATATCTTTTTATATTTATGAAATCTTTAACATTTTTTTTCAAGTTATTGAAATATTGATGAAATTTGTTATATTTTTGTGAAATCTTTGAAAGATTGCCGATATTGGGAATCTTTATGATTTCATTGAAATCTTGGTCAACCCTTTTTAATTAAATGCTTACGAAATATTCCACATTTTTGCGAAATCTTTTAAAAACATTGATATCTTTGTAAATTATTTTTAAATAATATCTTTTTAATCTTTTATAAATCTTGGTGAAATGTTTCGAAATGTTTGAAAAATCATTGAAATCCGTATGGTACTTGTTGAATCATTGTGAAATATTTGTGTAATCATTGAAATCTTTTGAAATTTTTTATAAATCTTTGTGATATCTTCCAAATATTTCGAAAATCTTCGGAAATTTAGCAAAATATTTCAAAAAGTTTGAAGTGTTTGTGAATTATTTTGAAATTTTATAAAATCATTGAAACCTGTGAAGCTTGTTGACTCCTTTAAAACATTTATGAATTTTTTTTTTTTTTAATATTTGTGAAATGTTTGAAATCTTTGTCAAATCTTTAGAAATCCTTCTGGAATCTTTTAAATTTTTGCGAAATCATGTGAAATCTTTGGTGCCCTTTGAAATATTCTCTAAATTAAAAAATTTTCCGAAATATTTTTTTAATCTTCTTAATTTTTTGAACTCGTTCTGAAATCATTGAAATCTTTGTGATATCTTTTAAATCTTCGACATTTTTTCGAAAGAATTGAAATCGTTGTGATATCTGAAAAATTTTGAAATCTTTTAAATTATTTTGAAATATTTTGAACACTGTGGAATATTTTGAACCCTTTGTGAAATCATTGAAACCTTTGTCAAATATTTTGAAATCCTTCTGAAATTTTGTGAAATCTTTTGTAGTTTTCGAAATCTTTCCGTAATCTTTTAAAGTTTTGGAAATCCTCATGAAATATCTTGAAGATTTTGAAATATTTAACATCTTTGAAATATTTTGAAATTTGGTGTATATTCAAAAGTCAAGTAGACAACCCGTCGCTAATTTCTAAAATGACAAGAACTTACATCATTCAAACCGGAAGACGTGGAGTTGTTAGAACTAGGAGTTGGATAAGGTGGTGGTGGAGTTCCTGGTGGTGTGATGTGCGGTGGATCGTCCAGGTCGATTCCACTATGTCGTCCATGTCTCGGAGGAGAAAGATCTTTCATTGATTCTGAGGCTATCAGTCGTCGGCTAGCTTCTGCTGGTGAAATCATCGTCGTTCCCAATTGTTCAGGACTCGATTTTGTTCGCTGATGTTTATTAAGAGAACTTGGGGATCCCAGATTCGCACCTTGTGATAACTACGGGAAAAAAAACAATCTCGTAATTTCCAAATTCTTAAACTTAAAAAAATAAATAAAAGATTATTAGGTGTCACTTTGATTAGATAAATTAAAATCAGGTAATATATAATTGAAGGCTGGCAGTACGGAACTAGATATCCAACCAAATCGGAATTTTTCAGAAAATCGACAAAACATTCTGTAAAGTCGAAATCAAAATTTACAGATAAGACAGAAGTCCACTTCAAAGATATGGGTAAAGTCAAATAAGAATAAAAAATGTTTGATACAAACAAATTATTCTGTTTCGAGAAAATCCAAATAGTGTGATGGCATCACTCTGGTAGACAATTATTCGGTGAAAGGACTGTAATTTCTTTTCTTAAACGGTAATGATAAGAAATAACGTTCGGTAAATTTTTGGTAATATAGTTCTGTACTGCCACAATGAAGTACAAACAACCTGATAAGATAAATTAAACAGCTGATTAGAACAATTAAAAACATAATTATACAAATAATAATAGAACTTTTGGTTATGAATCTAATGTGAATTTAGTATGGAGGGACTGTTTAATACTGAATTGACTGTTATGGGTGCTTGCAAAGTGAATTAGATTTTTCCTTTCCATATTTACAATGTTCCAAGCAGACAGATAAGTATCCATGAGATTAGTGTTTTTTTTTATTTTTCCGTGTTAATAGAAGTGTTATTATTTTGAGAGTGAAAGTGTACAGTATCTTGGAACTTTTCTAATTTCGTTGCAGAATTGATTAAATACTTAATTTCTTTTTTACATTGCTGATTCTTTTGTTTCCTTTATAACAATTTTAAAATATTCAGGAATGCTAAAGAGTTCGCGCTGTTAAATTCCCCTTTTTAAGGTTTACAGAAGTGTCCAAATTTATCAAGTGGGCCACTTTTTTTTTATAGGTTGTGATTTTTCTTCGGAAATGCGTGATAAGATAAGAGTTTCACATAAATGAAATGGCCCTAAACAATTTTTGCAAAATTTTCATTTTTTGAGTCGTTATTGTTATTTAACTTTTTTAGCATTGTCCTCTTAATTATTTTTTTCTCCCGATCGGTACAAACAATCGCCATAATTTTTTGCATGTTTCGTTAAATATGTTCATTCTATAAAATAAAAATCATTTTACCATTGCTGCATAAATATTGATGAAATTAGCAACAATTTTTATAAACAAATAGAATTCCTTCTAACTTCTCATTCGATTCACTAATTACAATAGTTCGTTCAATTACGAAAATTTTGATTAAAAAAATTAGGGAACTCGCATATCATCAAAAGTTGTGCATATTTCCGTGTTGACGTTCCCGCGCTTCATGCCGCGCGACGTACGACATTCACGACGTTGAAGTTTGTCGCAGATATGGATTTCAAAGTTGTGTAATTAATTTAAAAAAAACTATGAGTCATATAAGAAAAGTAAAAACACCTCTGGATTCGTCTCGGAAATATCTCGGTGTGCATTTTTTGTTTTTTTGCATAAAAAATTTGCTAAACAATTACGCCATTTGTTATCTTTCTGCAATTGTTATGAATAGGAATGCAATGGTGCACTTGCTTTTTCGATCCGATGCATACTTTGTTTATAACAATTGCAGAAAGATAACAAATGGCGTAATTGTTTAAAAAATTGTTTAAACAAAAAAAATGTCCATCGAGATATTTCTGAGATGAATCCAGAGGTGTTTTTACTTTTTTTATATGACTCATAGTTTTTTAAAAATTAATTACACAACTTTGAAATCCATATCTGTGACAAACTTCAACGTCGTGAATATCGTACGTCGCGCGGCACGGAGCGCGGAACGTCAACACGAAAACACGCACAACTTTTGATGATATGCGAGTTCCCTAATTTTTTTTACCAAAATCTTCGTAATCAAACGAGCTATCGTAATTAGTTAACTAAAGCATTGAAATCAATTGAGAAGTTAGAACGAATTCTATTTGTTTATCAAAATAGTTGCTAATTTCATCAATATTTATGCAAAAATGGTAAAATGATTTTTATTTGATAGAATGAACATATTTAACGAAACATGCAAAAAATTCTGACAATTGATTGTACCGATCGGGAGACAAAAATTAATTACGATAACAATGCTAAAAAAGTTAAATAACAATAACGACTCAAAAAATAAAAATTTTGCAAAAATGTTTTAGGGTCATTTTATCTATGTAAAACTCTAACTTATCACGCATCCCCGAAGAAAAATCACAACCCATAAAAAAGTGGCCCACTTGACAAATTTTGACACAGAACCATTTCATCTAGAAAATAATGAAACCTTAGTTGAGAACTCAAGTTTCACGATGTTTTAAACAGTTGGGTCCTTATTTTTTTGTAACTCCGTGATAGAAAAAGTCTACCTTTTATCAAATAACCAAGAATTAACAGAAATTGAGCATAATTTAAGAGCAACGGAAGATACTGGAAATTAGACAAATAAATTTAAAATTATCTCTAGGTTTTCAGTGTTTATTAACTTTTTCGTATTTTAGATTTTGTAGCAACTATCAAATTTTTTTGAATATTATCCTCTCAAATGTTCGAAATTTTATCACAAATTAAATATTTTTAAAATGTTTCTTTAGGTTTGCAACATTCTTAGAACATGTCTCAGAACTCAATTCAGTCAAGTACTATATTCAATTTTGAAAGATAAAACTTGAAAAAAAAAGAATTTAAAAGCTGAGGACTTAACCATTCACTACTGAATTATACAGGTATTTTTGCTGAATCCACTATTGAAGCAAGTGGTTACCCCCTCGACTTAAACGAATAGCTTAATAAATAAAATATTAATAATTACGAAATAATCAAACATTTGAAAGCTTAATGATATCTTTGAAATATTTCCGAAACCTTTGCGAAATCTTCGAAATTTTTGCAAAATCTGTTGAAATCTTTGTAAAATGTTTGGAAGTTTTTGAAATCATTGTAAAATCTTTTTATATCTTTTTTACACCTTTCGTAATCCTGAAATCAGATGTGCACTCTAAAGTGAAGTGGGCTACCCCTCGTTAATTTCGCTTAAATAAAATGTAAACAAATAAAAGAATGTAAAAGCTTAGGAGTTAACCACTAAATACTGAATTGTACAGGTATTTTTGTCTCAATCCACTATTGAAGCAAGTGGTTACCCGCTCGTTAAGAGCAAATGAATAAGATAAGTAATACATAAAATAAAAAAATGAAGAAACAATAAAATGAAGCCTTTTTGAAGATGCTCTCGAAGAAAGATGATATTTTTGATATGATTTAATGGCACTAGGGCGATTAGACTACTTACAGAGTTAGGTATGCCATGACTGGTGGTGGGAGGCGTTATTTGTGACAGCAGTTGTCGCTCCAGCTGGACTGTGTTGTGCGTGTTTGAAGTGGGTGGAGGTCGGGGTGGTAAGGGGGGTGGGGAGAGACTTTGCATGGGGATAGAATTTCGAGAAGGCAAGGGTGGCGGCACATCACCACTACCGCTACTCGAGGGCAAATGATGGCCTGGGGAAGAGGAGGTGTTTGTTACCGAGCAAAGCTGTAAGACACAACAAAAGCTGGTTAAACATTGTTAGCCAGAAGCCTACACGAACACACACCCTTAAGGCTTAAACGGTACGAGAACTACCACGTGCTTGTGCGTTCAGGGTGTTCCTTAGGACCTAAGTCCAAAATCCAGTCAGAAATCTTAAAGTTAACCCTACTTTTTTAAGGAAACTTTTCCGGGTGGCCGCTAAACTTTACTTTTCAAAATTCCTTGACTAAGCCAAAAATGGACTAAAAGTTACTAATGAGCCTTGATAATGCGACTAATATTCTTTTTAATTTGAAAAAATTAAAAATAAATTCATAAGACCTTAAAGCAATTTAAGTTAAACTCGAAATAATTCAAATTTATTGGGAAACCCCACTGATTTCAATAAATTTTGAGTAAATTTAGATGAATTTAAGAGATGTAAGAAAAGTATTCCATGCAATTCATAAAAAATCATAATTAATTAGGAAAGTGTAAGTGAATTGAATACAATGCAATGATATTTTAAAATCTCGTAAAGTTCTATTAAATCTGATGACATTCAATTCCTGGAAAATTTATTAAAATATCTTAAGGGCTTTAAAAATCCCTTAAAATCATTGGAATTTTCAGAAATGTGATAAAATCCTTTGGAATTAAAAAAAATACCCTCAAATGTTTCAAATCTTTTAAAATCCCATTAAATTACTAAAATCAATAGAAATTTCCTTAAAATATTTTTAAATACAAGAAGATATTTCAAATCTTAAATTTTTTTTTAAATATTTGGAAATACTTTTATATATCTAGAATCCTACGATACTATTTCCTACGATACTATTTCTTGAAATCCTGAAATACTCGGAAATCGTATACAATTTTTTGAAATTCGTTAAAGCTTTTGAAAAGTAATTCAAAGTTTTTTGGAATCTTTTAAAATACCCTAAAATATTGAAATCCCTGGAAATGATTGAAATCTGTTTAAAATGATACGAAACATTTAAAGTGTTCTACGATATTTCAAAAGAATTTAAAAAAATGCAGAAATAGGTGACTTAAGAGTAAAAGTGAATAAAAGTGACTGTCCTGATTACTCTTGACGGTTATTTGAAACTTGCTTCTTACAGAAATTCTCTAAATTTTTCCTGATTTCTAGGTTTTCCTTAATCTACAGCCACCCTGGGAAACTAGATAATGACCGGACAATATGTAAATGCTTCACCCTTAAATAAAAGAACTAATGCGCAAAATTGAATTTTTTAAATAAAAATCGTAGTAATGAACTTCCGTGGAGATAGTGAAGTATCTTCATTTTATGTATCATGAAACTGGAGGATGGGAGCTTACAATTTCAAACTTTCTATATGAAGGAACACCCTATTGTGCGTTTGTGATTGCATTTACTATACAGCTTGCCATTTTTTCTAACTCGCTTTGACAATGTTTAACTTTATAGAGGGGTACATACACAGCTTCTGGAATTGATGTACATCAAGTTATTGTGAAATCATCCAAATAGTAATTATAATAATTTAAAGCTCACCCTTGAAAGGTAGTTTTAAAATTTGGTGGCAAATTTTAATCTTTTAAAGTGACGACAATGAATTCTTTTTCGTTTGGAATCAACGACTTCTGTCTTAAAATTGGGACAACTAATTGTTCGACAATTCGTAAATGTGAAGGAGATATAATAAAGATTAAATAATATTTAAATTTAAACGCTTCATTGTGAATGGCTAATTTTTAAGTAGTCCAAATTTAAACTCTGATGAACACTGTTCTTTACAATTACGCAAATGCATACATTAAACATGTCTAAATTATGTTTCTTTAAATTTAAAAGTATTAGATTTTGAACTTATTTCGTTCAAAATTGTTCAATCTGATTGTTTTTAATTTAAAATACAATTTTTAAAGATATATATTTGAAACCAATTGAGTTTGAATGTTCGAATTTCAATTTTTCCGTTACCTGATGTACATCAAAGTTCGAAGATTTTTTATTTCTAATCTATGTTAGATGAGTCAGTCTCCAATTTCTAGCGAGTGGTATATTCCGAATTACCGATTGTTTTTAAGCTTATTTACATTTGCAAACCACCTTTGAAATTACGAGTAGTAACCGCACCGATTATTTATTTTCCTTTAAGGCGTTTTGCGCCTTTCGATCTTCAATAATGATTATCATGATTATGATAGTATGACTTTAAAAGCTGAAGTACTTAGAATAAGTTTTCTAGTTTTATAAGAGACAGGTACAAAACGCCTAAATGGATCTTTACCATTTTTAGAATCTAGATTTTCTAAATTTGATACTAAAAATGTGATAAGCAGAGAAAATAACTGCATACATGGTCGTTGTTCGATACGGAATTAAGTCTTTCCTGGAGAACTCGGACTCTCCTCTCGGCTCCGGTTAAGTCCGTTTGTAATGATGCGATGCTGTTGGTGTTTCCAGCTCCCAGTTTGGCGAGTTCGCTTCGCAGCATCTCGACGTAGCTCTGTTCCTTTTCTAACATTAATTGGATTGTGTGCACTCTTTCAGTCTCTAGTTGCCGTTTTTTCTCGTGCTGTAATTAATCATAAAGAATTAGGAAATTCTATAGTGTATTTGGTTAAATGAGCATGTTGACGGTTGGATCAAATCAGGGTGCCCAGTGGAGTTATATGATAAAATTCCCGAAACATTCACGCAGGCTTTTTGAAAATTCCCATACATATATGAATAAAAAATTTATTTCTTATAGAAATGATTTTTTAAAACTATTTGTTGTTGGTTTCTTAAAAAACCAGGTTTACTAATAATATCCAGAAAATGGCATATATGTTATAATTCAACCCAAGACTCTTATTCTTCGTGTTTTGTCTCCTGTTATGTATTAAAAAATGAAATTTAAATTACATGAGATTTTTGATCTGATAAATTTGAGGATATTCTGTCAATAAAGATTCGCTAAAAATATTTGATATCTCTAAAAGATAAATAATGTAAATACAGTAAATTTTTAAAATACTGAGCTGTGTGTATAAAAAAAAATTATATTTATCTACACAAGCAATTATCTCTACCATTATGTCATTCTGTGGGTTTTAAAATTATATTTTTTCTAGCAAACTTTAACAATTATTTCAAACACCTCTGAACTCTTAACTAAAAGACAAAAAACGCCAGATAAAAAATTAAGAAGTCGAAAAAATAAACGCCAGATAAAAAATTAAGAAGTCGAAAAAATAAAAAAATGATAAGCTCAAAACGGAGTATTTTTAAATTCTGCTATTTATCTTTCATTCGTTCAACTATATACGTTTTTTCTATTGTTTTTTATCATAGAGGTAGTGATTTATTTGTTTGAGAATCATCTGATCATTTACAACGAAATCAAATCAAAAATGCTTTAACTATATAATTAATTATAATGTTCATTTGCGAAACTTAAAAACAAACATAGTCATTTTTTTGATAGCTTATAAGTTATACATGAAAATCCTAATGTTTAAAAAAACTGAAATTCTACTAAAAGAAGAGGTACAAGTTTTATTTTATCAGTTGAAATTCCAAGATTTAAAAAATTGTTTAAAACTAGCTGGAAAAAAATTTCAGAACTGAAAATGAAATATGGAATGGGTTTCTTTGCGCTTGTCATGCCTTGAACTTTTCAATTTTGTTGATAGTGTGGTTAACTTAACCCCAACATGAGTTGTTAAAAATATTTTTCCAAGCGCTCTGAAAAAGAAAAAAATTAAATGCAATATACGGATACTCCAAATACTGTTTAAGATTAGCTAAAAAAAAAAGACAATTTAAATCTAAAATAAGAAATACAAAATTCAGTATTTTATTTTCATTTTTTTCAATTTCACACCAATTATTCTAATGTTTTTCTTTTATCAGAATCAAGTTCCGAAGTATTTAAAATAATTTTAAAATCTACTTAGAAGAAAAATGATTTAAAGACCCGTAAAATGACTATGTTGAAAAATGTTTCTTTTCCGTTTTTGATGCCTTAAACTTGTAAATTTATTTTCGTGTTTTTTGATAATTAGAAACCTATCAGAGGTCCATAATATTTTTGTAACCTGAAATATACATATTCACATTTGTTTTTCAAAGATTAGCTGCAATTATATAAAAAATAATCTTCCAAAAGACTGTCCTTTCCTCCAGTAACCATAAAAAATGGAGATCTTTGAAAATAACTATAAAACTGATGAAAATAATAATTTCCTCAGTAACAACATCAACGCAAAAAAAGTTTATTTCTAAATTTGCCCTAAACACTTTTGGTGAAAACAGTCATACAAAATTTTATAAACTTTAGCTTTAGTTTCTCAAAAACTCCCTAACGCAGGTTTTCCCTGATATTCTCTCACAATTTTTAAATTCCAGAATATCCTGACCCGTAGGAAACCGGGCCTCCGACTCCTTTGAACAGTCTCAAGTCATTTTGTACATTTTGTTAAAAAATTGATTGAAAATACGGTAATTTAAAAAATAAAGAAAGTTTTCATCCTGCTCCGTGAATGAAAAATAAAAAAATCTTGCTTTTCCCACACGCTGGACACCCTGTAAAAGTGAAAATGTGAAAGAAATAAGACTTCGAATAAAGAACTGGTGTTTCATATTGTTAGATTTTATAGATTATAGTCTTTAAAAAAATAATTGCTTACAAAAAATGATTAATGATGACAAAGGAAGTAATAAGAAATGCGTAAAAACTGACAGTCGCATGCAGATTTGAGAATACATAAAATTTGAGTATACTTTAAAATACGCGCAACAGATGTAGAAAACCTCAAAGGCGCGAAACATTGCTTTATAGTTGTCGTAATTTATTTCTTCTTTAATTATGTGAATTGTCTTCGAAATGTTGTAAAAATATATTTATCAACAATAGTTGACCTATAAAAATGTAATAGATAATATTAGTATATTTAGAAAAAATTATCATTGTGCTAACAAACTATCATTATACATAAAAAAGTAAGATTTGTAACATTTACTTCATAATCGATACATTGAAATCATTTATTATATTTTCAATTAATATACTAATTTAAATTTATGACATATTCATTTATAAACTTCGATTTAAATTTCGAGCCATTTCAAATTTTGATGCGAAAGTACGTTTTTGACATTTAAATATAAAAACTGAGAAAATGGGAAATCCAGAGGCAAATCCTATTTTGAATTTACTTATTGAAATTTAATTTTAAACTAGAAAAGTAAGTCTTACAAAATCTGTTTCATTTTATACTTTTTCAAGAATGAAGATACATCATATATTTTCAAGCTTACTTATACATAATTCAATACAAAAAGGTACGTGCATACAAATACTCTAAGTACTTTATACTGAATACATATAAAAATAAAATAAACTATATGATAGATAAAAAATAATATTAAGTACGAAGATAAATTAATGTTTAGTGATAAATTATAGGAAGGTTAAGATAAAATTAGGAAAAGGCTTAAAAGTCCAAAAGAACAGTATAGAATCCAAAAAAATAATAAAGTTTCATTAAAACAAAAAACTTTATAGTCCGTGTCCTCGTGAGTGATTTATTTCTCGTGTAATTAATAATAAATAAGCCATTAATGTGATTTAGGTCTGCTAATAACAAATAAATACTCTGATTCAATGACAAATAGAATTCTTTACTTTTGAACATAAAATATGCCTCAAGGAAAATTTCCTTCAAAATCTTCAGGCAAAATACTAAATTATCAAGAAGTGTCTACTCGTCCAGAAATTCTAGAAAAATAGCGTCAGAGTTTTTCACTATTCATTCTAAATTTCGGGACAAATAGACAGGCCAAATCGTTAAAATATCTATTATATTTGTCATTTGATGTTAAGACTGGTTAAAAATACCAAGTTTTTCAGATTCAAATGAAGCCATGATCAAAGTTTGGGTTATATACTATAGTGTAGAATCACTGCTTTATTAATTTTTACTTGATAACTGTAGCCAAGATCAATGGCCAAAAAGGTAACAGAAAGGTTTTCAACGTTTTCCATAAAAGACTTCATTGGTACCGAAAAGACTTATTGTATTGTTTTACAATTTTTTCTATTCTTTCAACCATTTTGGGCAAAAAAATTACCGAATAAAAAGGTTTACAATTATGTCTTAAATTGTTATGCAAACTCCAAAGTCGTAGCTTATTTCGGACTTGGGAAAAATTAGGCATGTTTGTAAAACGAATTTTGCTGGAAAAACACCTAATAAAAGACAAGTGGAAGAATAATATTTGTTGTGTTCTAAAATTTTGATTTCTCGTAATTTTATTTTGATAAATCCATGAAAAACACTCTTCCTGAAAGCGGATTGATGTGCTTGGGGATATTATTCTAATATGAATTGCAAATAAAATAACCGTGTTGCAATATTTCTTGCTCTTTCCTGCTCAGGCACCTTTTCATCAAGATTTCGTTTCGATCTGAGAAAATTTGCCCCCAAGTGGCCACAAAATTTAATTTTCATAATCCTCTGACTTTTGCTTAATTTTTCTTGAATAATCTTTCATTTTTCTTGACCATTTCATCATGATAATCCTAAAGAATTAAAAATAATTCAGGATAAATTTAGAATTAATTTAAATCAATTGCAACAGATATTTGAGAATATCTTCAAATCCTTGAAACCCCACTTTATGAAATCCATCACAGTTTAAAGAAATTCCATGATATTCTGTGAAATCTAATGACATTTCCTCAAAGCCTGGAAAACTTATTAAAATACCTTGAAAGATTTTAAAATACTTTATAATCATTGAAATCCTCGGAAATCTGACAAAATACCTTGAAATCTTTTAAAATACTCTAAAATATTTGAAATGCTTTGAAATCCATTCAAATTCTAAAAAAATGATAGATTCCTTGGAATATTTTACAAAATTCGCAAATATATAAAATCTTTTGAAACTTTTTAAATCTTTTGAAAATGCCTTGTAAAATTTTAATACGGCCTAAACGATTTTAAATTGTTTGCAATTATTGGGATTCTTTTAAAACTTTTTAAAGCTCCTAAATTTGGTCCGGGAATGTCTTTTAGGCTGAAATTTTGACCAGACAAATCCCCCCCCCCAAACTTTTAAATGATTTTTCTTTGATATGTGAATAATTTAAACTAAACATTTAAAGCACCCAATTTTATTCTACAAAGTTTAAAGAATATCGGAGAATTTTCTCAAGTTGATCGGATGATTAAATGTGAAATGGTAGACCATCTAAAAGTGTGTAGGGTAACATCGACCCAGAGTAGGTATTTATACCCGAATTCAATAGTGGTTATTTCATGGATTAGTCAATTGAAAAAATTGACTGAGGCGATCTTTTCATTTTTGAAGTGACTTTTTTTTTAAAAGTACCTAAAAAGGGATTTGAGAAAAAAGTGACTGTATGGCATTCCTGAACTTAAAGTGCTTCTTACAAAAATTCCCAGACTTTTGCCATTTTTACGAAATCCCTGAGCTTTCTCTAATTTACCCTGACCAAAAAGATACGCCTGTTGGGTAGCTACGCCAGCATCACCAATATTGAATTATTTGGGAAGAAACTTCAATTTCAATTCAATATTAACAAAAAATATTACAATAAATAATTAATTTTACACCTCAATATAATATTTGCTGATTAAAATAAATTGTAGTTCATTGCTCTTTTTCATTAACATTGCCCTAATAACTTTGAGGTACCCAATAGTTCGCATGTCAGGTGGTGCTGGTGTCAAGGTCATGCAGGTGCTCTACATGTATATTTCCTGACTTCACCCAGATTTTCAGGTTTTCCTGACATGTGGCCGCCCTCTCTACACCCGACCCACTCTATTGATTATTGGTATGAAAAAAAGAAATAAAAAAAAAAAAAAAGAGTAGCACCTTACATTTCTGATTGGCGTGCTGACAGTAGGCCTCCGTGTTCTTCGTATTTGAAAGAAGCGTGCGGGTGTGGGAGACAGCGAGGGTGAAGCAGGACTAGCAAAAGTGACAGGACTAGCAAAAGTGGCAGGAATCACAGGACTATCAGCATCAGCAGGAGCAGGAGGGGGATGATCAGGAAAAAGATAATCAAAGCGGGTGATAGAAGAGAGCCGGCCTAGATTGCTCTGGGGAGTGTGTTGTTCTTGAAGATTGCTGTAGATGATGTCGTAAGCATAAGATGCTGTGTTAGGGTTCATGCGGGTGCGAGGATAGGGACTTACATCGACGGGTTGAGGACCGGTGATGCGATCGGTACAGGGTGCGCCTCCGGCAGGCGCTGTGGCAGCCCTGTGGAGGGACGTGGCGGGTTGCGAGGGTGAGACCATGGTGGAGCCGGCCGTGAGGCTCGCTGGACGATGCTGCTGTTGCCCCGTGAGTCCGCCAGGCAAACCTGCTGCTAACGATCTGACTGGTTTCTGCTGCACTGTCAAAACCACCTGTGTCGAGGCTGCAACAAGTTCAAGGATACAAGATTAGTCATTCTGTACTTCGATTCTGTTCCTTTATTATTCATCTCCAACTCGAGACTACTTAATTATTCACACTTCACTATTCCTCTGTGTGTCTCCTCTACTCAGGCTCTATTTTTAAACAAGTATTTTTATTACTTCATCAACACTTTATTTCTCCATTTATCGCTTAAATCATAACTTTAGTTCTAGCTTAGTAATTGAAAATTTAATTGTTTGGTATCAGCTTCGAATAGTGGCGCCGTTCACGCTGAAATAACTATAGCGAAACAACTACACATTATTTATTTATTTAATTATTGGTTCTTCAATAATAATTCAATACCGTCAAGAGACTTGACACCTCCCATATAAGCCTGACAATAGAAATTTCACCCATGTGATTGAACTACGTGCGGTGTTATTAGGTGGTAAAAAAAATTTTTTTTGCTAGAGGGCAGCGATCGTCATTAATTTGTGTGGTTCGCGTTGAAAGAATATTTCTTTAATCCATTACACCAGGAAAATTCACAAAATTTGAAAATACCCGTTTTACGTGAAAGGCATGCTAAATACGAGGCTTCAAAAAATTTCTAACAAAGATGAATTACACAGTAAGTGAGTTTTAGATATAATATTTTTTATTTAAGATATTTTTTAATTTTTCAGACAATTTATATTTGTATAAATTCCCCCACTCCACCAAATCATGAAACGTTGTTATTCTGCAATTGCTTAAACAATTTCCATTTATATACATTTTTCCCTTACCAATCCATATAAAATTAGTACTTCCTGTAATGATGGACACACTTCGTGAACGAATTTACGGGGTAATATTCTTGATTAATATTTACCGTTTTGGTAAAAAATGTAATTTCTTTGTAATACATTTCTGGATCATCTTCCGTTCTACGTTTCGTGACGGTAATCAATTATTAATTAAATACTAATAATGTTAAAGTTACACATTTTTTGTTTGTTATTTCAGTCACTCTTTATTTATTTGCTTATTTAAGTCAATTTTATGAAGCGATCATACCAGAGGCTTTCAACTTCACATGTGATAGTTTCTTGTTAAAGACTTAGAGAACTTTAATCAAAAGTACATTTATCATTGTTTGAAATTGGAACTATTTAATTTTTTAATTTTCGATAAATAACATTAGAGTCAGCTAAAGATTTAAAAAAGGATGAATTTTCTGTCGAAATAGACGAAAGATCAACAGAAAAGTTGAAGTTTCGACCAAAGTAGTTGAATTTTTAATCACATAGTTGAATTTTCAACCTACAAAAATTAATTATAAAAAAAATGTTATGCATGATATTTCAACCAAAAAAGAGGACATTTCTACTTAAAGAGATGAATTTTCAACCCGAATTTTAATAAATACTGCCACATTTTCAACTAAAAAAGACGATTTTTTAAAATAGTTTTTGAACTTTTAACCAAATATTAAAATATTTAACTTCAATTATAATCGCCAGGAGGAAGTGACGGTAAAAAACACAAATAAAAATATAACAGAATATTTGATCACGGAGAGCGCATAAGTTCATTTTCAAAATTCTCTAATTTTTCCCTGACCAAGTTTTCAATTTCCTCGATTATTAATAATCAGAGACCAGAATCTTAACCTTACAACAATTCAGGATAGTTTTGTTCAAGAATGGAATAAAACAATTTCAAATTAAAATAAAAAATTGTAAATTATTATCTTTGACAGTTATTTAAAGTGCTTCTTAGACATTCCCTGACTTTCGCAAGATTTTTGTTTAAATTTCTGAATTTCCGTTGACTTCCAGGGTTTCCCTGACCTACGGTCGGCCTCATTTATATCCCAAATTTAAAGATCCAATATTATAAATGGATTCATCTTTTTTTTTTCTTAGTGCACCTATAATAATTCCCTAATTTTCTGGGCCTATCAATATAAAACATAACTAAAAAAATTAATTTGATCTTCTAAATTGAAAATTGGACCCTATTAAAACGAGGAAAATAAGTTTCCTAGCAGCCACAGAAGTTATGTGCGGAAAGTATCTAAAATTGCGTTAGGTCTCATGGCCCAAATACCTGTTGAGTAAGTTTCAGGAGATCTCGAATACAAACCAATGCAAGTGGAATTTTAACGGGAATGTGAATTTGTCTCGACTAAAATCTTTACACAGTTGTGCAGATTAAAGTCGGCAGTGATACAGCTGCACGTTCTTATTATAGGTTATTTCGAGCGAATAACGTGCAATGGATTTCCTGAGGTCAGCAAATTGTATTCACTACTCGTATAAACGTCTCGCCAGTGAGCGAAGTAAAACTGTCGCGAGCATTCACTTCAAAAGAAACCCACACACTCTTTCCATTCAATACTTTTTTAACTTCTAATTGTTTATCAAGTCAATTTTTATTCAAACCTAGACTGGGCAAAAAAATATAGGAGATACATATAACAATTATTTTTAATTAAATAGAAATTTTAATTACTGGTTAATCAAACAAGATTTGATTAAAAATACAGGATAGCCAAAAAACTTCATTTTCAATGGTCCCTGACTTTTCCCTGGCTGATTTTTAATTTCTGACCATTACTATTTAAATATCAGAATTTCGATTTTGTAAAATTCTTAACATAGAATCTTTTATAAACGCAGTAAAACAATCTCAGATTAAAATTAAAATATTCAAATCTGGCTACGTCTAGTCGTCCCAAAAAATTTGGAGACTTGGAAGAGGGGATGGACTACTTATCCCGAAAATTCGGGACTACTAGCCAAACTTCTGAAAAATATTTGACTACTCATCCGTAATTCCGGGACTAGATAGTTCGTACAAATTGATGTATTTATTTCAATAGAAAAAATGGACTTTTATATCATAAAAGATGAATTTTCGATCCAAAAGGAGGATTTTTTAATATAAAAAGTTTAACTCTCGACCAAAAAAGATAAATTTGTATCAAAATTGATACGACCAAAAAAAGATAAATTTGTATCAAAATTTTTGAATTTTTAACCTAAAAAAATTGCAACTAAATGGTCGAATTTTCGAATAATAGAGATTAAACTTCAACCAAAAAAAGTTGCCTTTTTAACCAAATAATTGAATTTTTTGAAGAGATTTGAATTTTCAACAAAAAAGATGAATTTTTTACACAAATAGACAAATATATAAAAAAAATTCTTGATTAAATCTTCAACAAAATACATGAGTTTTTAATCAAATATAAAGTTGAATCTTCAACCTACGAAGATGACTTCTCAACAAAAAATATAATAGTTGATATTTCAACCAAGAATATGAAATTTCTACCAAAAGAGATGAACTTACAACACAATACATGAACTTGCAGAGAAACAGTTGAATGTTCTATTAAAAAAGATCAATTTCCAATAAAAAATGGAACATTTTAATTTTCAATGAATAAAACAAGATTAATCAAAGAAAACAAACAAATTTTCAACAAAGTAGTTGAATTTTCAACTAAACAGATCAATTTTCAAAAAATAAAGATTTTTCAGTCAAGAAAGACGAAAAAGTTTATCCAAATTGTCGAACGTTTAAGTCAAAATATGGGTTTTCGTTAAAACAGTTGATATTTCAACCCGAAAATATTAATTTAAAAAAAAGTTAATTTTCAACCAAAGAGTAATCAAAAATGGAGAATTTACATTTTCAGTTAAAAAATTTTTTTTTTGAAAATGGTGTATTATCAATTAAAAAATATCAATATTTAATCAAAAATGGAGAATTTACATTTTCACTTTAAAAAACAAAATTTAAAAAAATAGATGTATTATCAATTAATAAAGATCATTTTTCAACAAAAAAGTTCAACTTTCAATGGGAGAGATGAATTTTCAACTAAAATCTGAATCTTTAACTGGAATTGTTAAAATTTTAGTTTCAAAAATTAGATTTCAACAGCAACAAAAAACTAACTTTTAACCACAGAGTTTAATTTTTGACTGGAATGATCAATCTTCAACTGGAATAGTGAAATTGTCAGTTAAAAAATTAATTTTCAACCGAAAGATTTTAATTTGAAGTCAAATACAGTGAATTAAACAAAAAGACGAATTTTAAAAATAATAGTTGAATCATCAACTAAAGAAAAATAACTGTTAAATAAACGGTTGCACTTTTAAGGAAAAAAGGCTATCATTTGAAACCAAAAAAGAGTTTTAAAAAAAGTTGAATATTCAACCAATAAAGATTTCAGTTAATTTTTCAACGCCAAAATATCAATTTTTAATCAAATAATAAATTTTTTATCTAAAAATATAATCGCCTGGTGGAAGAAACTGCAAACACAAAGGAATAAAAATATAAGTATAATTAGAAGGCAAATAAATTACTAACAAGAATATTATACCAGGGTGACGGCAAAACTATATTTTCAAAATTCTCTCATTTTCCGTGATAATATGTACAGACCAGAATTTTCAACTTGTAACATTTTTAACATATTTAAAATGTTTCGTTAATTGAATAAAACAATTTCAAATTAAAATGTTAATATATAACATTTAATATCCATGACAGTAATTTAAAGTGCCTCTTACAGAAATTTCCTGACTTTTGTAAGATTTTTTTTTAACCACCCTGATATAATCTTTATTTTGATTATATTTTTTATCCAGAATTTTTTAATAGACGAAATCAAATCATTTTTAAATATTCATTGGAAGCGCTATAAAAGAAACTTTGATTCGGAGAATTCATTGACAAACTTTCACATCTAGATATTTGCTATTTTCAACGCACATGTGACCTTGTAAAAAGTAAAACGTCGTGTGCGTTTTATAAAGCATGTTTTACAAAGTTGACAGAACACTTAAGCAATTATTTAGAAATAAATCGTTGTTCATGTTTAGGGGAAGGTCGAATTTCACATGACGAAAACTGTTTCTTGGTACTTTTATTTTGTCTAATCCATTTCAATTGTTCAATTTTGAAGGCCAATTTCAGAATTCTAAACTGTTTCCAAACATTTTTGTAGAATGTTTTTTATTGAAAGAGCTCTTTCCTTTTTTCAATTACTTTTCATTTATTTCTAGCTTATCTCAATTCACAACAGAATTATTTCTCCATTGAATTTCCTCGTTTTTCGCAAGTATGATTCACGGTCAACAGCAGAAATTTTTGGTAGGTCATTGGCGTGTTGTGGGACTTCCTGTTGAACGCCTCAAGCACATTGTAAGTGAGGATTCGTCCTTTTAAAATTATTATTACAACCGAGTTTTCTGTTATTGTGTCCAGACGCTTTGTCGCAATAAATTGCAAGCGAAGAAGAATCCGGAAGTTCAGAGTACACTTTGCAATAAACAACTTGAATCCAAGAACATTAATTGAGCGTCATTGTTACGACTTTGATTTTTCATTTCTAGGAAATAAGAAAACGAGATAATTTTTCCACAGATTGCAGCTTTTTTACGAATATGGATGGAGTAAATTATAATTCAATGAAGCATGGATTTCAAATTGGATAATATAACTCTTATTTTGATAGCAATCAAACTTCAGTCCTCATATTTTCAGAGAGTATTAGTTTTTATTCTGTTTATTCAGCTTTATTAGAACAAACTAATTTTCAGATGGAAACTATAGGCGGTTGTAACTAGAAAGGCGATAATCAAATTTTATTATAAAACTTAAAAACTGGAGCAAGTTATTTTAGCAAAAAAAAAAAAAAATGTCAACATAATTTTCCAAAAGTCTTCCTAATAATTACTTGCAAATGCCTGGTGACAACACACCTTGCGAATGCTGAACTGATTTCTGAATTCGTGCCAAAAAGCCTTTCCTTAACATGACTAACGCTCGATTTGTTTTCAAGAAAATGAAAGACATAACTCAAGTGAAATCATTTCTGATCAAATGATCCAGGTTTCATTTAAATAATAACAAAAAACAGAAGTTAGAATGATTTTAATTGGATCAAATACAATTTTTCAAATAAAAAGAGGTTAAAAATAAATCACAATCAGACCTCGAAGATAATCATATTAGGATTTATTTTATATCCAAGTATTAAAATTTTGGATTTTTGTGGGTATAAATTTAAATACTTCCAAATACTTATTACTAGATAAATATAGTGCGTATTATCTTCAATTAAAAAGAAAATGGAAACAATATAAGATCAATTATATGTTTCTTAGTAAAATACTTAATCCACAAAATAAAAATTTTTTTAAAAAGAAAAACTGCTTTATTTCTGAAAAAATTATTGACTTAAAAAAATGCAGTTCAAACTTAAAACATTAAGAACTGAATACTACCAGGTGATGTATAAACGTAGAGAAGAAATGCGGCTATTTCTACCGGATTTTCGATACAAATAACCCCACTTTCAGGCACCGCTATTCACCCTGAAAAAATCCAAACAGTTGTACCGAATTCTAATTAACTAGAATTTAAAATAAAATTTTGCAAATCTTTAGAAAATTTTTTATTGTTGTGTGGGATCTCAGAATGACATATTAAAAAATTATTAATAAAAAAAATTCGAAATTGTGGAAATTTGGAATTTTAACCATGGCCGAATAGGAATTTTAAATTAGAGGCGATACAAATTTAATATTTTTAAGAGAAAAGCTTTGAGTTTAGAAACAGCGCCATCTGATAAGCGAACCATTGGGAAACTCGTAACTGCTACCCAATAATTCCCAAATAGTGGAGCTCAAGTTGCTAGTCGCTATACAATATACAAAAAAGCAGTACACAAAAATAATTTTTTGAAGTTTAATGGTAGCTTTTTGAAATATTAATATTTAAATTATTATATTAAAAAGATATATTTATACGTTATCTCGAATTAAATATTTGCAAATAAGTGTGTTTTTTTAAATAAGAAATAAAAGAATTGGAGAATTAAAAAAAGCGAGTGATTGAAAAAGTGTATAAATTTATAAAAATGAGTGTTATAGAAATTTACGTCCAATTCACGCCACCAAGTTAATTTGCACTGTTAAAAAAGCCAATATTTTAAACACCTTTTGCGAATTAATTATCCAAATTAATTATATTAATTAATTAATATTAATTATATTGCAAATTCATTAAATGAAGCAACTGGTACCGCCCTTCCAATTTTCACCTGCCTTGGCCTTATTTTTATTCTCAGCCATGACAGTGGCCAACATGCAGCCGGCCCTCGTAAAATTAAATTTTGAGAGCAACCTGAGAGCATATGAAGAAATAAAACAGTTTAAATCCAAGTGTTGTGAAAACAATGATTTAAGAATTGAAGTTTTTAATTTGCTTTGCCAAGTGAAATTTCTTTAAATTTCTTTTTAACAAAAAAAATTGTACCAAGGGTACATAAAATTGATTTTGTTGGTGTTCACTCCCTAATTAAAGAAACGCATTAGGAGGTCAAAAGCACTGGCTACCCAAATAAAGCTCCACGGGTGCCTGATCCCAGGCCCGTTTCAGGTCATACGTGGTAGGTGTTCTCATGTAGAGGACCGGGTGTCGGCGAACCGAGCAAAAGTCGCACATTCGAAAAAGAAAAAAATAATGGTAATTTTTTGGGGACACTTTTTGCACATTTGCAGCCCGCCACGCTCGTGTTTCGGATTCAAAGACAAAACTGCGTAAAAGCGAGTCAAGCAAAGCCAGTAAAGTCAGTGGCGCGGGCGTTTGGACGGGATATTCGTACCGAGAACCTCGGCCCAGGTGTATATTAATATGAATGACGAGGTCCAGTGTTTACACACTCTTACAGTCTTACACACGAGTACGACAGATATACGTGACCAGGCCGAGTCGAAGTCGAAGTGAAGTCGCGGGATCGAGCTCACTGCTCGAACCTCCAAGATTTTCGTTTTCTAAAGGCTACAGGGCTACTACATACATGTATAGAGGCCGATAAGGATGTATTTTCATTAGCAGGGAGGCTATTCTCGAACCTACAGTTACCCGTTTTAAAGATACCTACATACTTGGAAATGGTAATTAATCGGCGCTCCTGAATATCTAATGAAAATGAATGAACGAGAATGAGCTTTCTATTTGAAAAGTGAATGGGCTACTAGACTGGGAGAATGACGAATTGTTTTGAATCTTGGCGTTAAGAGACAGTTTTGACAATTTGATGTACTAAGTGGAGAGGATGAATTGATGGATTAGGCAATTGGAAGTTTTATTTAGATAATTTATCAAGGCGGTTGATTGACGTGTGATTGACTTTTTTTTGTATCGAGCATACGTGAGATTCATTCATTCACTGGAGGACTCACTAATCCCTTATGTTGACAGGTTTCCACTAAATGCTCTTTGAAATTGTATATTAAACCTGTATATCAATTCCGAGAGTCGAAAGAAACTGAAAATAAAGATTGAAATTTTTTTGAAATGTTTATGATTATGAGCATTTAAAAAAATACATTCGAGAAAATAACATGTTAGGGTATCCATTCAAAGTACCAAAAAATATTCCAGGCTATTTCCCGGATTTCCCAGTCAAACATTAAATTACATTCTAGAACTACAAGGTACAGTATGATGTGAATTATTGCAGTAGGGGTTCCAGATTTCATACCGCAAAATGACCGCTCTTAAAACAGGGGAAATGGGTGATTTTCCAATAATATTGATAATATTTCAATAATAAATTCTTTTAAATACCACTAATTTAGGAACCATATTCCCAAGACTTCGAGTCAAAATTTATTGACTTATCAACAAAATAGTAAAATTTTTATTTAAAAAAATGAATTTTCAACACAAAAATACGATTTTTCAACTAAGGAGTTAATTTTTAAGCTAAAAAATCGAACTTTTAGCAAAAAATATTTGTAAGGAAATAATATGTGACCATCAACAAGCCATCGACGTAACTCTCAAAAAGACGATGTTTAATTTTTGTCACCAATGTAAACAAAAAAAATCTATTTTCGAATAAAAATGGTTCTATCTGTTCTTTTTTTGTACGAAAAACTTTGAAAATAATTTGGGATTCTTTTCTAATGGTTAGAGAGTGGCTATAAAATTAATTTTTTTAATTTCTTGACTCATTCCTGACCATGAATATTAAGAGATTTAAACTTGAATCTTTTAAGTTTAAACATACAATAATTTATACATGGAATAAATCAAATTTAAATATTTAAAAAAATGTATTGTCCTTGATAGTTGTTTAATGTTCCTGTCATAGAAATTCCTCAATTTTACAAGTTTTTTTATTCTAGTTAATGCCTTGATTTCTCGGACTTTTCAAATATTTTTTCATTATATTTAGATGACATCTTTGCTGGTTTTTCGAAAGATATCGTTTTGAATTGACCCAAGTATCATAATAAGGAGATACCGGTAATTGTTAATTTTAGTTTCAGTTCGTAATTTTTGTAATGGAAACTGAGAAATTGAAATTAATACCTGAGTATTAATTTGCCACAAAAGTGATATGCAATTTTTCGCAAGTTTTCGAGAAATTCGATCTTGAAATATCCGCCACAAGCCAGAAAATAGAGTTCGGCAAAACATCATGTAAATCGGCCGGTAACTCAGACAGTAGCTGCCGACACTTTTTCATTTTACTGTTATTGATTAAAATGTTTATAAATATATTTCATACCTTCTGAAGCAAAAATTTCTTTGATTCGAAAAAATGTGTTTCCCAATAGACACTTAAAACAAATCTTGTTCTTTTAAAATAGAATCGTTTATCCCCTAAAATACGAAGTTTCAAAAACCATTATAAACTATTATAAAAAAGGTGTAAATAGTGAGAATCGAACACACAACATTTAGGCTGCAAAGCCGAAACGTTACTGCCTAAGCTGTCGGCTGATTTAAAGCAGGTTTCGCCAAACTCTTTATGCCTCGTGGTGGATATTTCAAATTCGATTTTCTCGAAAACAGCAGAAAATTGCATATTAATGTTTTTGCAAATTAATACTCAGGTAATGAGCTTTTAGCACCAAAAATATAAACCGAGTCTAAAGTTGAGAATTGCCGATCTCCCCTTGTAAAGCATTCTTTCGGGTATCCTTTTTTAATATGAAAATGGAAAACAAGGTTTTTAAAAATATTATAATATTTTTGACAATACTTTTAAAGCCATTTTCTAAATATATTTAAAAATGCCTCTTTTCAGGACTTTTTTAAAGCAATCACAATGGAACATACTCAAATTTGAGAGCATTAAAAACTAGTCTGATTATAAATACACAATGGTAATAAATCTTTTATTTTCAAAAAGCTTAATTTGAAGAAAGTCAATAATCAATTATAAAATTATAAAAGCAGAAAACGCAATGTAAAATCACCTAAAAGGCTTCGAATAAGAAATTCTATTCTTTAAATTAGAAATAAAAAAATAATTAAAATAAGTATTGAAATTTAAAAGCATTGGTTTTGGAATTGATTCAAAAAGTGATATTAGAAAAGCATAACCGAAAAGTTTAAAATCTTGAATTCATTGAATGAATTATAATTTAAACTTAACAATCTGAAGGTTTTTCTTTTAGAAGCTTCTGAATTTGAAGATATCTTAATATAAGAACATCTAAAGATGAAAGCTTTTAACTTAAAAAGAGCGTTCAATTTTTTACAATTAGTCTTGCATTTAAAAAATATCCAGAGCATCAATTACTAACATTTTAAGCTGAAATTAAATTTCGAATCACAAAAAAATGCTAACGGATTGCAAATTTTCTGATTGAAAGTCCTCCAATTATAAAATCATTAAGATATTTAATTACATAGTTAAATATTAATAAATCATAATTTTACTAATAACAATATATAAATAATTATAATTTAATCCGAGAATGGCCTGCATACTTTTCTGAACTGAACATTAAATCTTCAAAATCTGTATTGACATGTAGTTTTTCATTTAGAATAAAGTGACTATAGCGCGTTTTCCATTTGACGATACGTAATCTTCATAATAGAACCTAAATGCCAACCGGAATTGATGATATTGAGCATGCTTTTGTTTCAAGAAAGAAATTCTTTACAAGAGTGATAATGTAAAGAACTTAACCATTTTCAATTGTTAATAGAAATTAAATATTCTGTATAAAAATTCATTTTTCCATTCAAAAAGAAGTACATATTTATAAACTTAATATATGGAGTGCCAGTTTATTAACTCGAGAACCGACAAAACATGTTACAAAAAGTACCAATTAATTTTCAACAGCCATTAAATCGATTTTGTATCAAGGGAAATAGACAAAAAATACTTTACGGCCTGTTAAGAAATATAATTTAATACCTAAGGAAATTAAAAAAAATTAATCTTCAGAAGTATAGAAGTTTCAAGGCTGGAAGTGCAGAGATTTAAAAAACTGATATGAAATACTGCTAACTTACAATTAGCAATCACTAAACTCTCATTGATAATTAATCACAGAACCGTTCTTTTCTGAAAATAAAACTATAAAAATGGAAATATTACGCCATGTTGGAAGCTTTTGTACATTAAAGTGATTATGAATTCAAGAAAAATATACAGATGACTCTAAAGTCTAAAGACCGCAAACTGCAGAAGTACATAAGAAATCAATTTGAAGTACGTATGAAGTTGAGAACCTCGGTAATAGAAAAAGACCAGAAAAAACTTATTGAGTCAGCACGACGATTACTTCAATCCTGCGTGACTTCTACATAACTTCTAAGTTTTCTTGCCAAGAGGTATTCCTTTTTCTATGAAAACATGCAAGCGCAACAGTCAATTATTAACTATATAGGTGACTTTCTCATAATCCAAAACTAAATTTCTTAGACCAAAAAAATCATGTTTTCTCGATAAAAAGGATAATGAACCTCAATTTTTGATTTGAAAGAAATAAGTGATTCAGGATGGCCGTTTTAACCAAAGAGAAAAATTCCCAGGCATTTCAAGGTCATTTCCGGGTTCGCAATTCAACGTCCATGAAATTAAGAAATTTAAACTCCTAATGCAAATTTTTTTTTATTTGAAGCAATAAAAGCTGAACTACAAATTAAAACACTCAAAGTGGAACCAATGATTTGAACGTATAAAATAGAAACTGTTAACAATTTTCAATCGAATTATTTCAAATTAGATGCAATTAAACTGAAAAACATCTTTTAACTTTTTTAAATTATATAGCTCAAAGATAAAGCTTGAGTTCCAAAATAATAAATCCACCTTATCATTTTCAATGCTTTAAATTGACGATAATGGTTCAATTGCTCTTTCTACATCAAAAGTTGTCTTTGGTTTGGAATATGTATTTTTAAATTTTATCTTTACATTTTTTTCCCAAATAAAAAAATGATTTACGACTTCCCAAATAATATCAAGAAAATCTTTTTATTATCTTAAAACTTTTGACATCTTGAAATTGTAAACTATTTTTTAAATTCATTCAAAATTTGTAAATGTCTTTAAAAATTTGTAAAATCCTACATAATTAAAAAAAAATTGTCTTAAAATCTTCCAGTCTTCTTTTGAAAATTTTGGAAATGTTTTTAAATATTACTTGAAAATTAATTTTTCAAAATAAAAAAATCATTTTAAAGTTTCTTAGTAACATTAAGATATTTGTTGTATCATATTAAAATCTTTAACAATTCTTAAACAGGGTGCCTACTGTGTGGGAATTCAAGAAAATCTGGGTATTGTCTGGGAAATGAAAAAAAATTTATGCGGGAAGTGGAATTCATTTCGTTATAATTTTGTTTTTCCTTAGAGCTACTTGATATACTTTTTTCTTACTTAAAATTGTAATCCTTACCAATTATTAAAAAATAAATAAATAACTGGTTAAAAATAAACTGTAACATTGTCATCGAGAAAATTATGCATACTGCAACCGTGCAATGTATGCTTTGATCGTAAGAGGAACCTGCATTAATAAACGGGGAAAATACGAGAATTTCGTGGGCAAAATTTAGTAGATACCCTGCTAAAAAGCTTCTAAATTTTTTTTCGAAATTTATACAAATTTACATTTTGTTTTAAACTATTTGATACATTTATTTTATATTTATACATCAAAGTTGAACAATTTCACTTAAACATTAAATTTGTCTTAATAGAACAATTAAAATTGTAACGTTCAAAGGTTAAATTGATGTATTAAAAATTTTAACGATTCAAGGCAAATAACTCAATTTTAAATTGTTTATTTTTGAATATTTGATTTATAAGTGCTCGTTTTAAATAAGCAGTAAAATATTTCTAAATATTAAATAATTGCTCTTTTTCCTAATTCCGAATTTTTAAAATAGAATGGGGTAAAAATGAAATATTTTAGACTGAAATAATATTTGAACAGAATTTGAAATTTAATAAAAGCCTTTAATTATTTTATGAAGTGTTAGATTTGTTTAAATAATAAGTCTAGCTAGTTAAATTTTCAGAATAGTATTATAAAAGTTTTTCATTTTTAATTGCTTCAGTCTCAAAAAGTACATTTTAAAATTCTTTAAACTGAAAACGTACGCTTACAAATAAAGATCTTAATTGAAAAAAGTTGTAAGAGATTTAACAATGACGCACTGCAAACCGAATCATATCATAATTAATAGAAGTAACAATTGACCATTACAACAACACAAATTGAAATCGAAATCATTTTATATTTGTGAATAATTTCACAAAAAAGAGAAAAAATAGAAATACTATTTTTAAATCTATTATAGCATCATGTAATATGAAATTTTGTGATATTTTAAGTGATTCTCTGGTTTTTTCGCGGTCTTAATAAATTCCCGGTCCAACGGTTACCCTGGAACTTAATAATTAAATTACAAACTCAAAGAATAAAATTTGGATTAGATCATTATACGACAGTTCTTTGAAAGATTGATGTCATCGTCATTAATAAAAGACCCAAGAATGCGAAACAGAGTTTAACAATCGAGACTTCGCATTACGTGAATAATGCAATAATTGTAAAAGATAACTATATTACGAGATCTTTACATTCGTATGGAGAAAACTCAGAATGTGTACGATATTTATATATCAAGGCCTACATTGTAATCGGGACGATAATGAAATTACAAACAGCACGACTTTTCACTCTTCGGTGACACTGCTTTTTAAATTAGCACATCTGCACAGGGTTATCAGTTATCAGATGAACTTCGAAAAATTGCTGAAGCCGGAAACAACGTTATTTTTATTTCCAGTAGCCTAAACATTAATCAGCTGCCTTTCTTACTTAATAATTTTTGTTTCAAAAATTTAATTATTTATTAAATGAAACGTGATTGCTTTAATCTAAAAGTTAAAAAAGAAAACATTTAGAAATTGAACTTTTAAAATAATACGATTTCAAATCTCTGAATGTAATTTTAGAATTTTTGACATTCTTGAATAAAGCCTTCGAATTTGAACAAATTGTAATTGAAAACCATAGAAATTAAACAATTTGAACTTGAAAACAGCCGAAAATGTACAGTCTTGAAATTTAAGCGTAAAAACTCTAACAATTTATGAAAAAGATACAATACCGTTCACGAGTATGAGGACACCTAAAAAACTAGCGGTTGAAAGCATACACTCACTTCTCGCAGGATATCTCCGGAACAATATAAGATTGAATAACTTCTAAAAAAAAGCGTTGGCAAGTTTATTAAATTCAATGTCAAATGAGTCGTACTTCAAGTATTTTTTATAAGTAGACTAAGATAATAAGTGAGAAAGACCGGTGTAATTTCTGATTTTTGTCAATATTTATGATTCAACCGACATACTGATTTTCGTATGGCGCACGCCTCTATATTTCATTATAGAAGAATAGTAAAGTATATAGTAAAAATTGGAAAGTTACGCAAAATAGCTGTGACCAAGAAACTGTATATATGTTCAGCGGTTCTCAAATTATCATTAAAAATGTAGAGGCGTGCGCGTTGCGAAAATTGCTCGGCCAAGACAATTAGATATTTTCACTTCAACCATCAGCTAACTTCACTTCGTTAAAAGCTGATGGGAAAACAATGGATCAAATGCACGGAATAAACCTTTATTTCTGAAATATCTTTGTAATTAATAATAATTATTATATTTTTTTTTATTTCATTATATAGTAATAAAAAATAAAAAACTATTTTTCAAATACATTTATACAGAAAAAACTGGCTTTTACGACGATATTAGCAAAATAGAGCCAAAATGAACTGAATCCCATGCATTTGGTCCCTTGCTTTCCCCTCAGCAATCAACGAAGTGAAGTTAGCTGTTGATTGAAGTGAAAATACCTAATAGCGGCCAGTCGCCGCTCGACCGAGCGATTTTCGTCTTGTGCACGCCTCGATGGTTTTTCTGATAATTCGAAAACAAGTGAACATTTTTACAGATTCTTGGGCTCATTTTAAAGAGATAATTCCAAGGTTCATTTTAATAATTTATTTTATAATTTCAAGGTAACATTTTTATCATTATTTTCCTCGATTTTGCCAGGAGTTGTCCTCATACTCCTATATGGCATTATATCTTTTAGTATAATTGTAGCAAAAATGGTTATAAGTAGTATAGTCAATTGGGTAGTTCGAAGCCTGCAGTTTGTTTGGTAAATTTCTTATCTGTATTTAATAATTTAATATACTGAATGAATGTCTATTCAATAATTTATAATCTGCTCAAGTTCTTGGTCAGAAGATTGGAAAACACGTGACTAGTATTTAAAAACAGAGAGTTGAATTACAGAAATGCTTCCTTCTTGATGAGATCAGTGAACGTACTTCCGCTCCAATTACAAGAAATTAATATATGTTTGAAGGCACGAGAAATTGTGAAGGTTTGAATATAAACGCCAGGTTCCAGACTTGTGATATTCTTCGAGCTAATCTGTCTCTTCTCGATTCTCTCACTTGAAATGGACTCTCGGTTTCCATGCTAATTGAACGTGACGAAAACTAATCGGATTTCCCCAGCGGTCAAAAGATTAAACGCCAAGTGTTAAAGTTAACGCTCCATTACACTGTCCATTACACAATTTCTATAGACTATAGAGTCTCGTCCATGTGTTGAACTGTTTGCTAAGTGATTCGAATCTCTACCTGTATCTCGAGATGTACAGTACCAAAGGAAGATACGAGTATAAAGTTGAAACAGTCACTGCTATAAAACTCATCTACTCACATCACATAGGCCTCCGGCCTGCATAACAAAGTTTCAGGCTTGTTAATAACACATTCAATTAATTTCTAACTGAAAAAAACTCTGGTAAAAAACCGAGGTCGGAGCACGGTGACAAAAGTCGATGAGAATTCAGAAATCCGAAGAGTAAAATATTTTTAAATTAATAATACTAATTAAGTCTTATTACTTAAGAGAAGGGATTTATAAATATTTACAAGTATAAATGCAAGCAATGATCAATTTAATCAAGTTTTTCCTTATATTTGTTAATTTGTTTTATTCCAAATAAATAAACCAGAATCGTTAAGGCATGTATATTTTGAAATAAATGTCTTTATTAAAACCTGTTATTGAATGAACATTTACTTAAATTTTTTTATTTATAACATATTTTTACAATTTGTTAAAAATAATTGCTCAGCTAGCCTCAAATCACGATTTTTATGAAAACTTTAATATTACCAGTTTTTATTAATTATTTTTGTATAAATACATTGACATATTAAAGTTCAATAAATAAGCGTCACGACAAACCCTAGGTTGAAAATATTATCTGTCATTTTTAATCATTTTTATTCTTACTTTTCTTTCAAGAAATTTAATATCATTATTCCTGTCCTTTCTGAAAAAATAACGTCAAAAACCACGTATTTCGAGAGAAAATTCAGTGTTTCATTTGAACCCGTATGCTCATCTCGCCCCGGTCTCCCTGAGTTATTTATATTTAATACATTAGTTGAAATTATAATCATTTAAACTTTTCTTTCGAAGGAAAATGGCTTTCAGAAAAAATCTTCTAAAATATATAATGAAAAGACACATGTACAATTGACAGTTTGATTAAAAAATGAATTCTTTAAGAAGAATTAGAAATTGTAACAAAAAAGGTTGAAAACTTACATTTTATCATATCCACGACGTCTGTGTGTGTTGAATGCATTACGTTGACTCCGTTGACCTGAAAATAGAAAAAATACATTCACAAAAGTCGATTAAAAACCATTATTGAATAGCGAGATTCTGTGTCTAGAAAACGTAAGAAATTTCAAAACATTTAAAACGAATTAAAAGATTTATGATTTGGGACAGAATTATAATTCTGAGTTAGAACAGCAAATTATTTTTGATATAGGAATTCAAATTCGGACTTGGAATAGACGATGTTGTAAAAGAATTATAATTCTGAATTTAAACGGGGTTTTTGTTTAAATTCCCTTCTTCTGAAACAGAACTGAATTTTCAAAAGTCTCATTACATGTACAAAAGTTTCTGTTCGAAGTTAATCATTCTTTATGAAAATTCCCTGTCCTGATTAAGTCAAAATTATAATTCTTCATGAAAATTCCCTGTTCCAAGTTACAATTACATTTATTTAAAAAACTCCCTGTTCAAATCCAGAATTATTTTTATAAAATTTTCCATTGTAATTCAGAAATAGAGCAAATCCCCTTTTCCAAAATTTGAAAATTTGAAATAGGGAAGGGAAGTCACAATTATATTTCTTTAGTAAAATTCCCTGTCCAAAACTCAAAATCACTCTTCCAAGTAAAAATATTAAAGTAATAAAACATATGAAACCACTTTTATTCTGTATATTCATACATTGGAAAGAGAAATTCCGGATACTGAATCACACCCCCGGGTTTCCCGATTTCACTCGGTCAGGTAGAAGCCCTGATTATATTTCTATTGACAAAATATAAATCAGCTGAAAATTACACTTGCAATCATTAGTATTGTAGTAATGATTTTATAGATAAAATTGAATTTTCAAAACAATATTTAAAAAGTAGAATTCAGGTATCAAAAATATAAAATGAATTTCAAAATGTTTATATTCAGTTATAAAACTCAAGATAAAATTACTGATTTTGAAATGAGATAATGGCCATCATGAGAATCGAAAAAAAACAGGAAGTTTTAATATAATGGAGAAACGAACATCAGGAAGAAAGTGGAGCAATTAGAAATTGGAGTTAAGAAATTATGTCCAAATTACATTTAAATTGAAATGAGTCTTTTATCTCTTGGTTAAAATAATTAATTTTTACTAAACATAAATATTAATAAAATAAAACTCACTTTGATTATTTTGTCCTCGGCATGAAGGCCAGCTCTGGCTGCAGCACCGCCTATAATAAAACACGGATAAATTAAATGTCGAAATAAAAACAATATATAAAAAACCAGTTTCTAAGCTTTTATAAAGAAAACTAATTTTCTATAATGTTTTTAGAATAGTAACAATTTACTTGTCAAAGAAGACACTATCACTTGGATAAAATTACTCTAGTCGATTTATCTTATTTTCTGATAAGACTGTTTGAGAAACGACTCGATTAAAATCACATAAAGCATGATAAATGATTGATATTATTTCAATTAAGTACTGTTCATTTGTAGGGTTTTTACAGTTTTTTTTCGCCTGTAATTAAATTTAAAATGCTAAGATTATGGTGAATAGACATTTATGTCAAACTTAAGAAAATATTTGCCTTTCTTTCAAACAAAGTCTTTAATAAACGGTTTTACGGCACAATTTAAAAATATTTCAATATTTGGCAATAAAGTAGTAATCAAAATAAAATGTTTATTTTTATTAATTATTTCGGGAGACTTTCATTTTGTTTTAAAAAATTAAACGAGAAGTGTAAACTTTTTGTATTATCTTTTGAAAATAAACAAAATATTTAGCGTATCTATTACTTTGTCCATTTTCAAAATTGTTTGAAATTAGCAAAATTTCAAATCATGATTGCGTTATTTAATTTGGGAGATGAGTGAACATTTAAGCCAAATAAATATTACGACATAAGTAATAACATATGTTTTAAATGTTGTTTCAGATTCAGGTATTAGTAACGCGAAAAATATCCTTGAGTTGTTCTTCATACTTTTCGAGGCATTTTAAACAATCCCTCGAATAGCATTTAAATTGTGTTAAGTTTAACAATCCTTTTATTTTTGAAACTGTATTTTAGTAACTTAATCTCCCATTTATTAAATAGAATGGCAATGTTCCAATTTTATGTGGGTAGGGTTCATTGAACTCTGATGTCATATTCTAAATTTATAATGTTACTTATAATTTCTCTATTATCCTATTAAACTTTGATCAAGTTCCATCGCTAACAAAAGCTTCTGCCTTTTTGTTTCAGGTGAGTCCAAGTTTCGTGAAATTTACATTTAAGGTTTGGTACTGATGCTTTTAAACTTTGGATACACAAATTAAAAAGATATATTGGGAAAACTGAAATATAGTTTCTAACTACAATAGTAGATTCGAAAATAATGGCTACTTTGTATAAATAAAATATTCACTTAACTAGTACAGAATAATTCGCATAAATTTTCCTACATTCCAATTGTTTTTCCTTTAAGTAGCAACTTGGAAAAATTAAAATTACGCGTAATGACAAATCGGAAAAATAAAAATTAGGTCAAATTACAATTCGGGTAAGCAAATATTTTTACAATGGGAAATTCGGCCAGATAAGAATTAGGTCAAGTGATAAATTTGGTAGTGAAAATGGTTAATCGGACAAATGAATGTTCGAAAAAATAAAAATTATGCTAAATTGCAATTAGAAAAGTCGACAATTAACGAAATGTACGACAAGTGGAAAACGAAAATTATGAAACATCGACAATTGGAAATTAGTTCAAACTATTTTTCTTATTGAAAATTTTTATTTGGACAAATTAAAACTGGTTGAGTCTAGTGTGCACCCTGAAAATTTGGAAAATATAGTGAGTGTGGTAATTACTGCGGATCGAAAATAAAGACAACTTTTTGGATAAAAAAAATATGTTTGAATGAAAAATTCGTTATGCATTCAGTTGTAAAAACAGTTGGTACAGTGAATTTGCATGAATTTACTGCGTACAAATTACTGCGGAAACACCAATTCTTTGAGCTTTGTAATTAAGGACAATTATAAAAGGTAGATATGACTAAACGATTTTAGCATATAGTTAAAATTGTTTAAAAATTACATTAATATAACACGAAATAAACAAAGCTTTCTTTTTCTCTTTCAGATTTTATATTCTTTTTTGTTGCTTTAATAATTTTTCATTTTCTTTATCAAATCAGTGCTTTTTTCGCAATTAATTTTCTTTTTTTATTCTGCCTTATTCCTTTTTGTTTTTCATTTTATCTTGTTTTTCTATTTTAATTCTTTTACTTAACTTTGCCTCCATAGCCTTGGCTGTGCCCAATCCTGCTTTCTTAACAAATATTGAAAAACAGTAATTTCTTGTTTTTACCATTTGTTTTTAGACAAATAATACGTTTACTTTACACAATACAATATTGCAATCAATACTTTATTACCGGACAATAAGTTATAATTCATTTTTCAGAACGTATTCATGACCCATCAAAAAACCGAAGCAGTAAGACTATCAGTTTCAGAAACATGCAAGATTTAAATTGCAATATATTAACTAAAAATATCTTTACTGTTGTTCATTCATTAATAATTATTATAATTAAATAAGAAAATAATTCTGTGATTATTTTGAAGTGTTATATACCTTTAAAACATTGTAAATCGTAAGGTAGCCGAAGGCCAGGGAAAACCTGGAAATCATGGAAAAGTCAAAGAATTTGATTGGTCAGGGAAAATTCATGGATTTAAAAAAAAATGGAAAAAGATTTGAGGGTTTTTTAAAATTTGCTGAAGTTTTGAAATATTTTTTGAAACTCATTTGGAATTCAGGCTGAATTCTTATTAATTTATCCAGACTTTTTTAAAATGCTTGTCAATTCTTTGGAATTCTCTTAAATTTCTTGAATTCACTCGAATTCTTCTATATTCAATAAAGTCCAGTCAATTCAATTTGCTTGCATTTTTATCAACTTATTTTAAACTTACTAAACTCAATGATTTTCTTTCAATATTTTTTATTTTTTCCAATTTAGTTGAATTTTCGCAATTCATCTTGAATTTGTTTAATTCATCTCGAATTCTTACGAATGTTTATCGAATTCTTCTCATTTTCGTAAAATTTCTCTAAATCTCATGAATCAAATTCTTTTTAATCCAAAAGAACATTAGTCACTTTATTGATGCACATTAAACACTTTTAAGGTTAGAAATTAGTCAGCTTCAAGTAAATTAAGCTATGCCAGTCCTGAGGATAATAAATAAGAAATGAATACATTTAAATTGGTTTTATTCCGTTTATAAAAGATTCTATATTAAAAATGTTACAAGATAAAAATTCTTTTCTCGGAATATTAATGGTCATGGAAAATGGAAAATTAGCCAGGGAAAAATCAGGGAAGTCAGGAAATTCTTAAAATGGTGTTTTTCGGCTACCCTAAACATTATTTTTATTACAAACTTCAGTAATTGAAATATTTATAGAGTACATTTTTTATAATTCGTCTGCTCCCACTCTGCACAACTTACCCCATTTTCATTAAAATCATTTTGTATCCGTGGGCAAAAAAATGGCGAACAATTCGAAATAAAACAATAGCTTATTTTTATACTTCTAAAAGAACTACTTTGAAACGTTGTGAAGACAAACTGTTTGGCTTCAGAAATTACTTGATAAGTTTAACGAATCAAAATATTTAGAAAAAACAAATTCAGACCAATTCAGACTAAAAAAAAACGTATTACTTCAGTTTACAGCGATTAACTCTTAAACATCATCAGAAGAATCAATGTTGATTAAGAAACTATAATATAATTCTAGAAAATACCATAATTTGTGAAAAATTAAAATTAAAGAAAATTATATTTTAAGGGATTTGATTTATATGAAGTGTTCTTTTGAGTCTTGAATTAAGTTGTATGAATATATGACAGTTCCGCTGGTAATAAGTTTTTTTAAGTCTTGAATTGACCGCCATTTAAAATTTTTCATTATTTTGGATTTTGAAAATGATCGAGTAGCTCCTGAAGCAAAAAAGTTTGTTTTTACGAACATTCGAAGTGTTTACTCAAAAAATGCAGAAATGAATTTAAAAATATTTTTAATTGGCCGAAATTCTTTTTTAAATTTTTGATTTTCAGATTCATCAATTAATTACGGATGTCACAAATTTTGTTTTCCCAAAGTTTAAATTATTACGTTGACAACTGTAGGAAAACAAATTTTTCTAGTTTTGAATCAGTCGCCATTTTTTATTATTTCGAAATTTTGAGTTCTTGCATTCGCTTGAGAATAAATAATTACACTTTTGCAAGATTTTTGGTCACCCTTTGTTAATAACTTTAAAAAATAGCTTTCCTGTACCCATTTAAATCGTCACCATTCGTCATTTCGTATTTTTTCAAAATTTTGAGTTTTTAACTATGAAAATATTAAAAGCAATCCATGCAAATTTGTACCCACGTAGATAGAATGATTCGAATAAAAGTGTTTAAAGTTTCGCAGATTTTTCTTTTTTATGTGGAACGAATCCAAATCAAATCAGGCAGGTTCTACAGTTGTAGTCCCAGAACCTCTCAGGGGAAAATATGTTGATTTTTAAAGGAAATTGAGGGATACATATTTTTGCGATTTGTGAAAACAAAAAATTCCACGAAGTTATGCGTATTTCAATTTTTTGTCTCATTTTTCGAAAATGGTTACAGTGGATTTTCTCAAGAAAACCCACACTTATATTTTTTGCCAACTTTCTGTTGAATTTGTACTATCGTAAGGAAAATATCTTGTGAGCTTTTTGCGGGCTAAATAACTTTTGTGGCCAGGAGATTTTTTTTTTCATAAAATCCAATTTTCGTATTTTTCTTGCTTACAACAACAGATAGGAAAAGTGTTAAGAAAATAGTTTGTAAAATTAAAAAAGTTCTGCAACAAACATCTTTACTCATTTATGATAGCTTGTACCGTTTCCGAAATTTTTTTTAAAAATGCAATATTTATTTTGGAAAACTGCAGCTGCATCAGTGCAGCCAATTTTTGAACTCTACAAATATTCTGTTTTCAGCTATATTATAAATTGCTTTTCTGTGCATAGTTTTAAAATCAGGACACACTTGTCGTTATGCATTTAAATCTATCCTTCGAGTTTTACCTATTCTAGTGAGTCTAAATTTGCACAGACATGAAACGATCACAAAATGATAGGAGAAAAATGAACAGACATTTTTTAATTTCAATTAAAAGCATAACTTTGTGAAACATTTTTTTCACACATCGCAAAAACACGTATCGCATCATTTCCTTTAAAAAATAACCCCCCCCCCCCCCCCGAGAAATTCTGCGACTTCAACTGTAGAACCTGCTTGATTAAAAATGGATTCGGACCGCGATTTCTCCCGTGTAATGCTGGAGAAAAAAATTTCTAGGGAAATTTCAAAGCCCATATTTGGCGGGTAAATCTTATTCGATTTAGCTAAAATTTAGGGTACTTTCCTTTTTTGGACATACGAACAAATTCCGCCAGTTGAAGCAAACGAATTAAAAAAAAAAAAAAAAAAAAAAAACAATGAACACCACCCTAACCCACACTTACCCTATTTATGCGCCTTGTGTCGGATTTGGTCATACCTGTTAATTTCTTTATTTTGGTAAAGTAGGGTGTAAATTAATGAAATTTTGATGTATAAATATATAATTTGGAAATTTTTTTTAACGCACCTTCTTTCACGGATTGAACGTAGACCGGGTTGTCGCCAGAAACTTTCATCCCGTATCCAGCATCATCCTTGTAGATCACGAGGGTAGTGACGGGTAGGAGGTCGCCGGGGGTAGCTCCACCTTGACCGGCGACACCCCCGCCACCACCACCGACACTGCGTCGCAATGCCGCCGTCCCATTCATCCCTTCCGTGTCCCAACCTCACCTCACCTCCGCAGTTGATACCGAACGTCCGGAAGTCCTGTTCACATTATTCACATTTAAAATGGTTCCATGCTACAGCAAATTGCCAATAAGGCCATAAAAACATTATTCACATTCAGGGAGCTTAAAATGAACCACCTGATTTAGGGATCTGTGTTTACGATGAAATTTACATATGAAAATGGTCTTTTACGAGATTGAAAGCGGGCTCGTATTTTATCCGCAGAATTAAGCTGGAAAAATATTCCCTTTTTCCTGCATTATACAATTTTCCAATTAATTATTATAATAGGCAGCGATTAGGGTGGTAAAGAAGCTTCCGTGTATTTTTTTATTTCATTTTATTACTCCTATACAAACTGTTCCTAATAATGAAGGAATGACCCCGGATTTTGCATGGATTTTAAATGAAATGAACCAAATGGAAAACAACATTTTCTGAAAGTGATACAACGGAATTAGTTCAAGAAGGCGTAAAAGTAAATGTTAATGTTAATGGTATATAAGAGCAATACACAATGTACAGAATGACCGCATTTATACGCTTTTTTCGAATTAGAAATAGTGTTAAATTATCATAACAAGTTGTTCGAGTGGGGTAAATGCTTCCAACAAGAAATGTTAAGCTATCCTTTATTTAAATTATCACAAAATGAATACCTTCATACACCTTAATCGAATTCAAAATAGTGTTAAATTACGTTGAAATAAAACAACCTTTTTGAGTGGGGTAAGTGCTACCAGGACAAAATTGCAAGTCACCTTTAGTTTAAGAAAATCACAAAATCATTAAAATGGAGACCTTTACGTACGGTTTTTCGAATTAAAAATAGCTTTAAATTAATTTGTCATAAAATAAGTTTCTTGAGTAGGTAACAACTTCCAAAAAAAATTTTGTCACACTCAGTTCTACAAAATCACAAAATCATCAAAACGAACACCTATATACATTTTATTTCGACTTAAAAACAGTGATAAATTAGTTTGTCATAAAACACGTTGCTTGATGATGGGTTACCACGCGCTTCACGCTCGGATATAATATATTCTTTGCATTTGGAATGCTTGAATGAAACTTTATCAAAAATATCTCTTTTAGATCGCAGTATTTATATTCGTCTTACATATTATGAATTTTCTACTTAACAAAGTATGTTTAAAGATTAGGTTTCTCAAAACTCTGTAGGCTTTGAGGTGCACATTTACATCGTGAGACTCGCGTTTCGCGTTGCGCGTTCAATTTTCGACGGAAATTGGTAAATGATTATTTTCTGAACCATCTTGAAATAAATAAAAAAGAAGAATACTTTTTTCAGAATTCTTCTCTAGCGTTGTTACGCTAAGAATAGGATTTTGTTTTTCGTATTATTTTTTATAGAAAAAGCAAAATATTCTTACAGTCTTATTTTTTTCAGGATTTTTCAAAAGTTTTAAAGATTTTTTTAAAACTTTTTTTTTATATTTTGCGTCGCTCGGTTCAAAATTTGAATGCTGTGGTGTCAAGTTTCGAACAATTCTAATACTTTTTCAATCATACATAATGAGAACATGATGATGAACATGATGAGAACGTAATAAATTATTACAAATGTGTATCTCTTTTTTAGAATAATGACTTTTTTATCAATTTGTTTTCATACTTATGTTTCGTTTTTCCACAAATTTGTTATTTTTATTTTTAATGTCATTTTTATGATTAAAACCAAAACTACGTGTCCTATCAAAAACTGATTCATAAAAATTTTGTAGCTCTTTTTCGGATAAAAAATTGTTATTAAGTCATTTTTTTCGAAACTTGTGTCGTTTTTCCACAAATTTTTTATTTATTTTTTATGTTCAATGTTATTTTTCACGAAAGAAGTACGTGTCCTATAAATAAGTGATTATTAACGAATTTGTAGATCTTTTGTGGTATCACGATTTTTGTTAATTCATCTATTTTCGTATGCTGCATAGTTTGACCACAAAATGGATTTTTTATTTTTAATGTTTTTCGTGCATTCGAAATTTCAATTTTCCATTTTTCAAGAAAATTTAATAAGTTGTAAAGATAATCTTGCAGGACTTTTAAAAAGCGATGCTTTCCTTCTCTTGACTTTTTTTATATCCTGCATGTTTGGCTTAAAATTTGTATTTTCGATTGATTTACAAAATTTTGAAAATGCTAAGAATATTCTTCTTATTGAAAAAAAGTCTTTGGGGTAAATTGTTCGTATTTTTTAATACTATAAATATCCGCACGTAGAATTTTCAAATTCAGAAAAAGTGGTCTCAACAATTTTCAAATGCGCTAACTTTTTAAATTTTTATCAAAAATGGCTGGTTAACGAACTCGTCCTTTCTTTTAGGAACTACAAAAAGTGTGCCAAAGATCGCTTTGATCGGTTCATTTTTCGAGTTATCGTGTTTACAGACGGCCGGAAAGACAGACAGACGCCATCGTAAAAACTTGATTTTCGAAACGTGTAGATCCGTTGAAAAATGTGGTGTTAAATTTTCGAAAATCCTAATACTTTCTCAATAATAAACGATGAAAATGTCAAAATGATTGTTTTTTATCAAAAATTATCTCAGTATAAGTACTTATATAAAAACATAAGTAAAGTTTTAAAAGTTTAGACAACTTCCTTTAGAAGTTATATATAAACAAAAAACAGGCAAAATGTCTTGTCAAATACCTGTTCCGAACTAAAAATTTAAAATGAGAAATTGTTAAATAATATTAAAACCAGTGTTTAAATATTTCAAATTCAGAGATATCACTTACATTGGGTTGAAAAAGATAAAAACAAGAGTAGAGTTCAATATTTTAGATTTAAGGATTTTACAAATCAGTTCAAAGTCTGCCCCACAAGTTTTTTTTTACCTGGCCACGCTGCATTGCTATTTTACGATAAAACTAGCAAATACTCAATAAAAAATATTCATAATGCGGACTTAACTTGTTAATTTTATACATATAAATATTATAATATAGTTAAAATCTCATTGTCTAAAAGGTCAACCTTTTGGCAATCACCCTTATAGGGGTTTTTGGGATTTCAGAAAAAAGTACATGCATATATTATCACCCTGATCACTTAAATTATTTTGGGAGTATTCCCGGTAATTCACGGTTATTTCAATCAAGACGCTTCGAAAATGAATAATTTTATACTGAGATGTATAAGCGTAAATAATATTAAAAGCTGTTACAGAATTGATCAATTTTAAATTCTTGAATTCCAAATTGAAAAATATAGTATTTTATGATAAAGTAATATATATATATATATATATATGTGTGTGTGTATGTATCTGAAAAAATAAGTATAGGTACAAATTATATAATTGAGGAATTTTCTTGACAGGGTTCTTCAATAGTTCATAATGAGTAATGTATCGAAGTTGCAAAATAAAGTTCTTTACAGAATATTAGTATTGCTCAGCCTTGTCGAAATTATTCAAATTTTTCCGAGTACTTGAAATCATAGGGTTGCTACAATTAATTAGGAACAGCTGTCGGAATTTAAATTCCTTCCTATTTAAATGCTTCGAGGGTGAAAATGTATATAATATATACTCATCAGTCAAGATAAATTGATTTTCAAAATATAGTTTATATTTTAGAAAACAATTTTTACATTCTTATCAGAGAACGTATTAGATTTGTGTAAAATTTGCCCCCCCCCCAGTTTTTGTCAAATATCCACGTTTTGAGACCCCCTCAATCCAAAAAACTGGTTTTTACTAATGTACCTGTCTGTATGTCTGTCTGTTTCCACGATAAGAATGCAAAAGTGGTCACATTTTGAATATTTTCGAGACTACTTTTTTCAAAATTCAAAAAATCTCTGTATGGTTATTCCTAGTATTCAAAAACCGAACAATTTATCCTAATGAGTTTTTTCAAATGACCAAAAATTACCAGAGTCATAGCATTTACAAAATTCCAAAAAACACACGAAAATAAACATTTTAAGCCAAATAACGTACGATATCAAAAAAAGTCAAGAGAAGAAAAAGGTTGCTTTTTGAATTCCCTACAAGATTATCATAACAACTTTTTGAATTTTCTTGAAAAATCCAAAGTTCAAATTTTGACAACATGCAAAATAATGAAAAATCCAAGAATTAAATTTTTCGACCAAACTGTGCAAAATACGGTAAAAGATGAGTAGACAAAAATGGTGCATTTGAAAAAAATCTACAAATTTGTTATGAATCAATTTTTGTTAGGATGCGTAGTTCTGACTTTAATCATGAGAAACGTCATTAGCAGCAAAACAAAACCTGCCCGCTGCGGGGGCACATTCTTATCACAACTTTTTTCTTTTAAGTTCTTGTTCGTCTCGTGTGTAGGGTTTCAAAAAATGTAATTTTTTAAATGTTTTTAATGCTATTTTTTACGATTAAAACCTAAAACATAACTATCAAAACATTATTCATGAGAAAAAAATCATTTTTACATTCTCATCAGAGAAGGTATTAGATTTGTGTAAAATTTGCCCCCCCCCCCCCCCCCGCAGATTGTGTTGAGAGGTCCACGTTTTGAGACCCCCTGAATCCGAAAAACAGGTTTTTACTCATGTGTCTGTCGGTCTGTCTGTATGGATGCCTGTGAGCACGATAACTTTTGAAAAAATTATTCTATTAGATTGGCCTTCGGTACGATTTTTTAGTGTCCTAAGCTAAATGCCAAGATTGTTAGTCAGCCATTTTGGATAAAACTTCTAAAAGTGAGTGCATTTAGAATATTTCGGAGACAAATTTTTATTCAAGATTCAAAAATTCTGTGTACGGATATTCGTATTATTCAAGAAGTCGAACAATATATCCTTATGACTTTTTTCATAAAACTCAAAATTAACAGAGTTATAAAATTTACAAAATTTCAAAAAACACACGAAAATAAACCTTTTAAGCCAAACAACGGACGATATGAAAAAGATGAGAAAAGAGATGAAAAATGATGAAAAAAGATATGAAAAAGTTTGATTTTTAAATGCCCTACAAGATTATCATAACAGCTTTTTGAATTTTCTTGAATGATCAAGAATTCACATTTTGACAGCATACAAAATAATAAAAAATCAAAAAAATACATTTTTTCATTTAACAATTTCAAAGTATTTCAAAGATTCTCAAATATATAAATGCATTTAAAAAAAAAAAAAAAAATTTTAAGATATATATGTATATATACAGTGAAACTTTTCTATAGCACCGATTTTGGGGCTGACGGTGGTTGGGAACTAACTCATTGTGCCCGCTCCGCCTTTGTTTTTTCAAGTCTGAGTGCCCGCCTGAGTGACAACCGCAGACCCCGCGCACAAACAGTAAGGCTGCTCAGAAGACCGTATGAGTAAAGTTTAAATTATAAAAATAACATTGGAAATGAGCAAATTCAGTTTATGGAAAAACGACTAAACTTACAATAAAATGTTTAATAACAAATTTCTTTTTAAAGAATGCGCATTTCTTTAAACGGGACAATGAAACTACGTGTTAGGAAGTCGCTAAAAATGCGGTTTTTCACGAAAACAAACTTCCTTCAATTTAAAAACATTTAAGGAAGAATATTTCTATTTCAAAGACTTTCAAAACAAATTATTTAAAATTAAAATCTATTAAAGTAACTGTAATCTGAAAGCATTCAATTTTTGTAGATTTCCCTTTCCATTTTTATTACAAACTAAACACCCTTAATTTGATAATATCACGGAGAAAAATGGATGTTTAAAGAGTAAGCCCTCCAGTCCATGCACCAGAAAGACCAGATCTCAGAATGGCCGGAATGAAGCGAAGACCAATCAGAAAATTTCAGCGGAAACAGTGTCTCGTTCACGAACCGAAGTTAGCCGCAGATGAAATTTACTATAGTGCGTGTCATATTTGTTGTGAGTGTTTTTTGTTTTCAAGTGTTTATCAGTTGAGGTTATAAAAAATAATAAATTATTAACATAATGAACAGTGTGATTAATGAAGGGAACATGACGTAAGTATCAATTTTACGTACAGTCTTATTAATTTTTTTCCGTTTTTTATATGAAAAGTTTTATTTGAGGCTTTCAGATTATGTATGACGCATACACCGGCTTATATCTTTAACAATGTGTCATTTGTGAAAATTGAATAATTTATAATATTTGTCTGGGTGTAAAAGAGGAAGGGAGAGTAAAAAAAGATTTTAAAAAATTAAAAATTATATTTTGTATAGTTCAAAATTAAATTATTTGAAATATATATTCGTAACATGCATACAAATAACAATTTTGATTCAAAATTTATAATAATTTTGAAGATATACTTAGCATTTATTATATTTTAAATAATTGTATCCTTAATTGTGGGTCCGGATGCAATAAGGGTACATAAATTTTTTTCGTGCGAAAACGAAGTCCCCTGGAGGCTTTAGAAAAAATTTTCGAATTTTAATTTTCAAAA
>NC_046659.1:95869683-95876455 GCF_010883055.1 Belonocnema kinseyi | reverse complement strand
GAAAATTAAAATTCGAAAATTTTTTCTAAAGCCTCCAGGGGACTTCGTTTTCGCACGAAAAAATTTTATGTGCCCTTATTGCATCCGGACCCACAATTTCGCGCCAATAAGCGTTCCATTTATTTCTAAAGTTGTCAAACACATGCACCGGAATCAGCGTAATCCGGAATGAACGGAACACCAATCACAGATCATTTTTGACAAGAAGGAACTTTTTCGTCTTGTCGAAGTTGCTATGCGATTTGTGTTCCGGTCATTCCGGGGTACGGTCATTCCAGTGAATGTGTTTGACAAGTTGGAAATGAACGGAACGCTTATTGGCGCGAAATTAAGTACATAAGTATTTAAAATACAATAAATGCTAAGTATATTTGCAAAATTATTATAAATTTTGAATCAAAATTGTTAATTGTATGCATGTTACGAATATATATTTCAAATCATTTAATTTTGAACTATACGAAATATAATTAAAAATGAAAAAAATTCTTTTTTTATTCTCCCTTCCCCTTTTACATCCAGACAAATATTATAAATTATTCAATTTTCGCAAATGAAACATTGTTAAAGATATAAGCCGGTGTATGCGTTATACATAATATTAAAGCCTCAAATAAAACTTTTCATTTAAAAACCGCAAAAAAATCTATAAGGCTGTACGTAAAATTGATACTTATATCGTGTTACCTTAATTCATCAACCCTGCTCATTATGGTATAATTTATTATTTTTTTATATCCTCGACTGTTAAACACTTTTGAAAATAAAAAACACTCAAAATAAATGTGACATGCACAATAGTAAATTTCATCTGCGGCTTACTTCGGCTCGAGAACGAGGTACTGTTTCCGCGGAAATTTTCTGATTGGTCAACGCTTCATTCCGGCCATTCTGAGATCCGGTGGTTCTGGTGGATGGACGAAGACCTAAGATTGGAGCGCGCAACATGCATATATTCATGCCAAAAATTTACTATCTTTTTGAGATGTTATGCGTCAAAATATTTTTATGTTAAACTGAAACACATTCATATTTTAAAATCGTCCGAGCGCATGCGCATTGGAATTTCACGACTTTAATTGACGGCTATATATTTTGATTATTACAATGATAGAATATTTCCAAAGAATCAAAAATTAACTAACCTTCAATAAAATTGGATAGTGACTTTTCTCTTTCTAAACGGGGGAACAATGATTTTAAGTTTCAGGCTAAATTGACTATAACACAGTTGACAAAATGATTATAAATTTGAAATAAAATTTGAGTTTGAGTAAATTAATAGATAGAATTTTAAATTCCGATTACAGATAATTCGTACTCCAATTACTTAACCCCGTTTTTATTTTGAATTAAAAATATTGAACATAACCTTCAACTTGACTGAATGTATCATCTGACGACATTTCATACCCTTTACCTGTTTTTCGATCGCGTACGAACATTAAAGTTTAATTTTAAATTGACAAATAAGTTATCTATTAATTCCCTTAATGAACATCACCAACTAAGCCATACATGTAATATCTCGGATATTTCAGTTGAACATTTTGGATGTTACAGAGTAACATCTCACTTTTTAATATCTACAGATGCTAACTTTGAACATCTAGATTGTTGTCCTATAGTTAAACCTAAAATATGTTAACCTTGAACATATAGATGTTACGTTTGAACATCCATTTTTCTCCGTGTATGGAAATTATTTAATATTTTCAGTTCAAAGCGACCCCAAAATAAAAAAAAAATTGGTTTAATATACAACATTTTTCATTTTTAAAAGCTCAGAGATGACATTTCATTTATTTTTTAAATTGTTTCATGATCCGCGAAAACTATCCTTATTATGCACCATATGTAGATTACCCTGGCGTAAAATTCAGATTCATACAGAATGGAAAATAATCCATAAAAATCATCCGTGAAATCTAATCAGTCTGTCTAATTTTGGATTCCGATATTTGTATTCATATCATTTTAAATTAATCCTAAATTTTCCAAAATAATTAATTCGGGTCCAATTAGAATGAATCCACATTATAAGCCAATTTAAACCTTCTCATCCAAGTGAATCGAACATCTATATCAAAACATATTCACTATGTTTCAGTCCGGCTGAATCCGGTTTTTATGACAAAATCAATCCGATGAATCCCACATTAGACAAAGGGTTAGTTTTATTTCAATCCAATCAAAGTTCTACGATCAAAATTAATTTCGGTTCAATCTGAATGAATATCAAAATTACTTTGAAATAATATCATGACTTTTCAAATTTTTAATTCTCATTATGCAGTATTTATTGTTTAAAGGACATATTTGCCAGGGAAAACTTTATTCAGAAATAATGCAGAATAATTCGGAATCAGAACGGACTCTAGTGAAATGGAATTTTTTTTCAGATTAATGCCAAATGATTTGAAATGAAAAAAAAATGAATTCGGAATCATACGGATTTTTACTATAGTAAAAATTTTGGTTATAACGATGTGGAATCATTCGAAATTAAGTTTTCGAATCGTAATACACGAATGATAGCAATTCATTAAAAATAAACTCTAATCTGCCAACGAATTCACAATTAATGAAAAGTTGATTTGGAGTGATGGGCATTCGTTTCGACAACTGTGAGGTCATCGAAGATGTAATTACAACATTGTCATATCGATATATGGAAATTATGCCATAATTCATTGCTTACTTAGTGCTAATTTGGGCTGTAGAAAAAATTGTTCAGTCCGTTAATTTTGGTTAAAAATATTTAGTAATGCTAGCTTCAGCTGAAGCCACAACTCGAATATGTGAGCTCGGAAACTATTAGTGTTCCCACATTCTCCTTTGCGCATGAATTTAGTACTAATTAAGTGCTCTGGATTTGTGCCATGCACAAAATCTGGGAACGTTTTTTTTTTTTTTTTACAAAAACGAGTAGTAATGCTGGCTTCGACTGATTCCGATTTGTGAAACTCGGAAACTATTGGTGGTCCCACCCGTGTAGAAATTGCCAAATGTTTGCCTTATTTCCGATTTGGGCCAGATAGGGCACACAATTTTGTGGTTGTTAAATTTGGCCCCGTCTAGAGCCCGACTTAACAGCCAAGCTTGACAGTAGATGGCGCTCCATTAATTTCGGGGACTAAGGGATCGTCCATATATTACGTAACACTTTTTTCTTTTGTTTATATCGTTGTGTCTTTCTCAACTTCACATCAATTTCATGCTCGTCTTTATTCAAACAAAAGAAAAACGCGTTACGTAATTTATGGACGATCCCTAAAGTGGGTTGACTCCATATCGCCCAAGTTTCAACGTAAAGTGTCAAGCGTCAAAAATATTTCCATTATTATTTGGAAAAGCGACAAAATAAGTGGAAAAAATGCCAAAAGTGAGCACACGACGAATGCGTAGGTATAGTATACTTCAAAATATTCCTGAATTACGTTTTGAAGACTATAATATGTAAATTTATTAAGAATGTTAAGATGAAACGTAACCTCGAAATGAGGTTATGTATTTATAAGAAAAGTAGCAAAAGTAATATTTCATTTGTTGAATGTGAAAACGAATTAGATCAACAATGGCGTTATAAACGTATTTATTTTCACGTATTTTTAGGTGATTTGATACAATCGGAATGTAAATACAACCTTCTTATTTATATTAGCTTTCGTAAAAATAACTTAATGAGCCAGTGCGATAATATAATCCACTTATTTCAAAATAACTTTTCACAATTAGGTTCAATATAGAAATTGAAAGCAACTTCAATTTAGAAATTAAAACCAAAAATCTATTGCAAAATACTTAAACGGTTTATCAAACACAAATGCTGGCTGTTATAATGCGTCGCTGGACTTTTTCCGTTTGCTCGAAAAAAAGTGTCTGACATACTCCAATTTTTTTCATACCGCGATCTGTTAGATAAACTGATATTTATATTCTCAAATTTCAGTTAAGGAGGTGATATATTCGATTTTAATATTATTTTATTTAAGAATCCCTTTTAATTAAGAATAAGAAAAATAAATTAATATGGGCCCGATCGGGGCCAGGTATGGTTATCTCTGGGCGCAGTGCTCGGGCCCCGATCGGGCATCGCGTTTCATTTCGAGTCTGGCCCCATCTAGATAGCCTGATTTGGGCCAAATTCTGCCAGATCTGGGCCCGATCAGATCCAAATTGAAATTTCTGCACGGGCACATTCTTCTTTGCGCATCAATTTAGTGCTAATTAAGTGCTCTGGATTTGTGCTATGCACAACACCCGGGCACTTTTTTACCAGAAGCGAACAGTAATGCTGACTTTAGCTGACTCTGGTATGCAAAAATTGGAAAATATTAGCTATATCTAATTCTTTTTTGCACAGAAATTTAGTGCTAATTAAGTACTCTGGATTTATGCTACTTTTTTACTAGAAACGGGTATAATTATATATTCTAAAAGAAATATATATAAATTGTTTAAACCATAAATAGATAACTAAAGTAATAAAATTCACTCTTCACTTTCATAAATTAGCTGAAAGCATTAAGAAAATAACATTAGCTCGCGATATTATGAGATAATAAATTGTTTAAATAAATCAATATTATTTCAACAATAATAAGTAACTTCGAAAAATTAAACTTCAGCCTCAACCTCTAAATACTTGTTTAATAAAAACTAGCAAGAAAGTACCATTCACATATCGGTGTCAACTGAAGCCAGCATTACTGCTCGTTTATGGTAAAAAAAATTGCCCGGATTTTGTTCACAGCACAAATCTAGAGTACTTAATCAGCACTAAATTCCTGTGCAAAGAGAGCTGAAGCCAGCATTAATACTTTTTGGTGTTAAAAAAAAATTGCCCAAAATATTGTGCATAGCACAAGTTACAAACATCACTAATAGCTTTAGAGTTTCGCAGGCGGGTGTTGTTACTTTAGCTGAAGTTAGCATTACTAAGTGCTTTGCACCAAAATTACGGGGCACAAAATTTTATTCTGGAGCATAAATTAGTGCTAAATTATGCCATAATACCCATATCGATGTGAACATGTTGCAATTCGAGCTTTCGGGACTTGCAACATACAATTGACAACAGAATGAATTTGAATGATTACGGATTGATGGCCGAATTATTTGGAATGAATTAGAATGATAGGCTGATTAGAAGCTGAACCATTCGGAATGAATCTGAATCTGCTGACGGATTGAATTTAAATAAAAATTTAGTTCATAATGATACGAAATCATGTGAATAAAAATATTGGATTCACTTTCATTTAGAGAGACTCAAATAGATTCAAACGAATTACATTTCATTCCGAAGCTTCCATCAGAAAATTCCATTACGTAAAAAACATTAGAATTATCCAGAATATTCGCGATAATTCTAGAATACTACAATGGCTTCCTTTAGAAGAGGGGGTAGAAATATTTATTGCAGAGAAGAGAAAGGTTTCGCATGAAAAGAGATTTGATATCAATAGAAAAAAGATTGGCAAAACAAGGAGGTTCAATGACAATGAAGAGTGATTCAGGGATTCAGGTTATAGTGCTCAACTGCTTATAGCTGGCAGGTGTCTAGAGCGATAACTACTCGCATGAAACCCCTTAACATTCAGCCGAAATGCAAATATCGTCATGGTGCCCCTGGTAAACTCTTGATCGCCAGAGTGAACAGTGCGCCATTGTGAAACCGGAAGTCTGGTAAATTTAACGAACTGTGTAAAAGCAAGTATTGCACATCAAAACCCACCATCTTCTGTAATATCTCGAAATCATTGAACTACAGAAACTTTGAAGATTAGAGTGTAACAGATTTGTTGGGTTATGTTAGGTTCCAGAAGTTGAAGATTTTTTATACCAAGAGCCAATTAAATAATTCTGACAGAAGTTTTTATAAAAATAGAGAAGGAACTTTTATCAGCTGGTTATCTAATATTATCGAATAATTAAACCTATTAGCTTGGATTTATGCAGTTCAGAAGTTTTTGTAAAAATAGAGAAGGAACTCTTATCAGCTGGTTATCTAATATTATCGAATAATTAAACCTATTAGCTTAGATTTATGCAGTTTTTATAACATATTAAATACTTGAGTAAAAAATATACGGATTTTAATTTAAATATTTGAAGGTTATAAAGTTTTTAAAGAGCAATTATAACGGGATAGAATTTTTTTGTGAATGAAGGGTCAATAATATTATTATTATTATTATATATATTATTATTTGAGACCTGAAAATGCTGAAACGATGCATTACTTTCTTTCTTCTTCAAAATATGTATTTATCACGATATTTTTCGCTTACTGTAAATATACAGGGCTGTGCTAATTTAAAGATTAAAACCCAAACATTTTATCATCGACGTTTTAGCATTTTTCAAATTTTCATTAATTATGATTAAAGTTTTCATATTAGAATTATTTTCATATGCGAATAAATTGTCCTGTTTTATAAACAAAAGAATGTTAAGTATGATAAAATTACAAATGTAGCTAATTATATTATTGATTCGAATTTAAATGTCTAAACAAATAGTCCTCTCCATATCGGATGAATTATTTAAGCTTGGAGTGATTGCCAGAAAGTTTGCATTTTGTACAGTAAGATTTTGGCACACAAAATTTTCAAATTGATAAAAAATATTTGTTTAACTAAGGGTAAACTAACAGAGTATGCAAATATAAAACTAAGAGAACAATGAATATATTACTGGTGTATATGAATTTTACACGTTTATATATCTCCTATATAGGGATTGAGAACTTATTTTGGTCATACGC
>NC_046659.1:95867084-95869583 GCF_010883055.1 Belonocnema kinseyi | reverse complement strand
AATTATATATATTTATTCAATTACATATTAAAATAAATGAACGTTTTGACCCGTCTTTGGTTCTTTCTCAAGATAATACAATTATTACAAAAGTGTCTGTAAAAACATACATTTTTGATCAAACTCAATTCTTACATCTAATAATAAATTGCACACTAAATAAAATAAATATATGAATTAAAATCGTTACCTGAAAAAAAATCGTTCAATCACATTGAAAACAAAACAAAATGGTTATCACATAGAACTCTTTAAAAAGTTTCTTGTTTTTACATTTTTAACTTATGTAGTAGTCCTCTTTGAACAGAAAGAAGGGATTACTCATCTAAATTGTTTTTAAGTCATTCCAGTCGGATTGAATGTACGACTAAAATAAGTTCTTAATCTCTATATAGGAGATACATACACACCTAAAAAACGTTCAAAGGAAGTATAACAAAAAATTGAAAATTCTTTCTAAAATATATGCAGAAAAAATAAAAATATGGAGAAAATGGCTATTTCTACGATTTAATTCATTTTTATTTCAGCGCTTGAAAACATCTCATTTTTAGTATGATAAATTAATATAGAGCTTAATTAAATTAGAAAGCCTTGCATTTAAAGATCCCCATTTTCACTAGTTGATTTATTTTGGCTTTTCTTTATGTTTGAAAAAAAATCAAACTTCATTCCAATTTGACAACTTTAAAAGAAACAAATAAAATAGCGATAAGTATATTTTCAAACGAATGCAAACTAATAATCTTTCTAATATAAGACTTAAGTTATTAAAGCTTTTGAAACGTTTCTTCTTCAAGTTGCAAACTTGTATTCAAATCAAACAATTTTCTGGATTTGATTCATTTTGAAGTCTTAACCATTTTTAAATATTAATGGCAAATAATGATCAGAAAATTTGTTCATTGTCTTTTTTAAATAAATTTAAATTTAATTCGAAACAATATTTTTTTGTATGCAAACTCAAAGAATTTCAATGCTTTTGAAACATTTATTTGTTAAATTCCAAGCTTCTAGTATTAAACTTTTATTTTTCTGTAAATTGAAATGTTTCTAAATTAAAAGATTTTCTGTATCATCCTTTTAAAAATTTGAATTTCAAACTTGAAATGTAAGTATTTGTCAAAACAGGGACGTTTGAAAAATAAAAGGAAAACATAAATTTCCTGTTAATTTTGTATTGAGTTGAAAAAAACTTAAATTATTTAAATAATTTAAGTTTGATGGTTTGATATGAAATGTTTTTCAAACTTCCAGCCTTGTCCTGGATTTTCAGGTTTTATAGGGAGTCTGCAATATATATATATATAAGTACACCCACACACACACATATATATATTATATATATTCAGTAAATTGTATTAATGGTTGAAAGAAAAAAGTGAATGTTAAATTACAAAGGAAATTTGACGTCTTAAACTCAGGGAAGCAAATGTTTCTCTAATTGATTGTTGTCATTGGCCCTGACCATGTGTCTTAAGTATGTACAATAGAAAACAATGATCACACGGTTCTCACACGATTTATGCAAATAAAATGCCAAAATCTAAGCGATAAGTGTTATTATGAAAATAATCTTATTCATTGTGTCAGATTTATTTAAGGGTAAGTATTTTATTATGTGAAATCTCAGCTGTTTGATCTCTTGAATTCTAGAAAATCTTTAAGATCGTTTAAATTCTGGTTTTAAAAAGAGTATAAATCAAGATTGCAAGATAATAGCCTGCTCAAATGATGCATAGTAATGGGATGGTGTGATTATATTTTTAGAGATGACTTAGGACTGACAGTATAATTATTGGGCAGAAACAATACTAGCAAGGGCTGACAGAACTTTTTTGCATCTGCCGTTTTAAAGATGTCTGATTTTGACAAAGGTTAGTTCGAAATTGGTATGAAAGGCTATAATAAATTCATGAAATATGATGAATTTCTTTATATTATTTTGTACTTGGTGAATTAATCAATGCATGATCATGATTAATTATCATTCTTGGAAACAGGATTAGAGCTAGATTAAAAGAATCACATTTTTGAGCTAGGCACCAACAACATTTTTTAAAGGCACTTTGATAACAAATAATTTATTTGTATGCATTTTATTCATATGGAATATATATTGGATCATTTTTATGAGTTATTTTTTTATTTCTAGGGGTTGAAATAGGGTGTGTTCTAGAATAGATATGGGTGTGGCACCTTCTGGATTCAATGTTGGCACCAAATAATCTTATAATCAACATTGCAAACTTCAGCGAGTTTATTATTCCAACTGACAGTGGGTAAAATATTTAAAGGATGCATTTACAAGGTTTTTTTTATATATAAATTTTAATTGGAAGTGATATATTTGTAATTCTTAATCAATAATCATATTATAATCCAAAGCTGTAAAATTGCCTTTAAAAGAATTTTGAAATATTTCTTTAGGATGTTAAATAATAAAGATTTCAAACGAGATGGCTAATTGTTTGTCGAGTTTTTTTCTCATTAAATACT
>NC_046659.1:95850568-95866984 GCF_010883055.1 Belonocnema kinseyi | reverse complement strand
ATAAAAACCATTGTGTTAAATGAAGTTTAGAAGTTAAATAATTAGATATCATAAATTATTTTTAGTGTTTGATTTAATTTATATTTCTTGAAAGCATCACGATCACAAGTCTGGAAGTTTCTACACTATATTTGAAAGTAGATTAGATTAGATTTTTGACTTCATGTACGCCGTTTTTGGGGGTTTAACTAAAAATCTCCTTCCCACAGGAGATCATCAGACATTGAAACCCTTTAACCCACATTTTCCAAAATTCTTAATTGCCCCAACTTTCATAATAAACCTCCAAACAACGTCTGACATACTCAATCCTGTGGGGTTTTCAATTTTTAAAATCCCCTACCGCCTACAGTCGGATTTTTATTAGAAGCGTTCGTATTCATCTGAAAATTTAGTCAGAGAAGTGGAAAACTGCAGAAAATCGAAACTCCTGATCACAACCAGTTACCGACAGACGAGTTAGGATTCTATTTGACAGCAGTAAAACGCGGTGATACGAAAAGCCAGAATTATGCACCTAACTCTTCGCATAGGACTTGCATAGGATTTCATTATAATATTATTTGCATTATAGTTCGATGAATTACTTCCAATTTTCCTATCTAAAAAAGTCATGTAACGATAAATCTCGAAAATCTCTAAATCATTGTTGTTGGAAAACTAACTGGCTTTTCATTACCTGAATTTGTTTCATATCTAAAATTTGAATGTTTGAAAATTAAATGTACAAATCGATGGGTCCTGCTAAAAAACACTTATTTCACGCGGGTCAATTCTAAATCCCCTAACTGTACCGGACCTCTTTAAAAACAACGCATCTGTAGCGCGCAGATTCTAAACCTCGTAACTTCACTCAGCCCGTTTAAAAACAATCTAACTCCCGTTTTCTCTTTTTTCAGTAGAGCTCATTTTAATCGCCACAATTCTGTTTCGTTTCAAATTGAAATGCAATCGACGGAAATGTGAAGTACTACATGTTTTTGAAATATTACAAACATTTTTTTATATGATACTAATACATATTAACCTATAATATGAATGATAGCAAGCAATATTGTTTATGACATGACAGTAGCAGTGCAAGAGAGGTTATGTTAAAAAAAATTTGAGCTGCTTTAGTTCATAAATTTAAACCGAAGTAAATATTTATAATGTTTCTACTTGTCAAAATAGGCAAGTAGAAACATTATAAATATTTACTTCGGTTTAAAATTATGAACTAACGCAACTCAAATTTTTTGAAACATAACCTCTCTTGCACTGCTACTATCATGCCGTGGACAATATTAATTTTTATCATTCATATTATAGGAAAACATGTAGTACTTCACATTTCCGTCGATGCGTTGTTTTTAAAGAGGCCCTGTACAGTTAGGGGATTGAGAATTGACCCGCGCGAGATTGATGTTTTTTATTAGGACCCATCGATTAAATAATCTCTTTTGATAAGAAAAATAATGGAAAACCTTTTGCAAATTGAGAAAAATGTATACTTTTTGAATGCCCCTGCATAGTTAAATTAAATCTTTTTAATTATTTAATAGATTATTATTGAAAATATTACACGTGCTTTATAGTTAGCGCATTTTGCTGAAAACTACCATTAACAAAAATTAATATAAAAACATAAAATTCGAACAAGATTTTCAAATTGGAACCGTTTCAAGTTATATTAACGTTTTTTAAAAACAGAAACTCGGTTATTTTAATCATAAATAATTAAAGCTCAAAAAAACCGTATGATTCTCAACAACTTTATGTTACATTATGTTAGGGTTTTTCGCATGAATTTCTTGGTATTTTAAATAAAAAAAATCGATTTTCAAGAATATTTACCATATTTTTCAATAACTTTACGTTATGTTGGCGTGTTTAATCGGAAATTAGTATTTTTAAGCAATTATTGCATTTTAATTCAATGACGTTTGTTTTAAATACTAAAATTAACAAGCTTGAGCAATTTTTTTACTGTTTTAGCGTATTTTATAAGAAATTGAAACTGTCGTTAAAAAATCAATAGTTTGACACCGACAACAGGCATTTTTAAAATAAAAATAATTATAATTTAAACAATATTTTTAAATAAAAAAAAATATTTCAAGAAAGATTGACAACTTTGTAAATTTTTTAGTTATTTTAGCGTCTTACATCGAAAATGGGTATTGCGGCTAAAAACGCATTAGACTTCAAAGATCATAATGTTAGTACAATTTTAGGTTAAGTTAGAGATTTTCACCATAAAGGTCGATGTGAATTTCAAAGATTAAACATTGTCGATCAATTTAAGGTTATGTTAACGTTTTTCTTCAGAAATAACTTATTCTAAACAAAAAATCATTAAATTTTAAAGAATATTTACAATTTGGAACAATTTTGAGTTATGTTTTTCGTCGTCGAAACTTGGCGTTTCAAATTAAAAATTTCATTTGATTTATTATTCGTATTGGGATTATCATGCAGACTCATTTACTTAGAAATTTAAACTTACAGTTTTGAGTACCTTTGGGTTATTTCAGTCTTTACTGTAGGAAATTGTTATTTTTTAACAAAGTTTTTCCCCAATGATAAAAAATATTCCTGCTCTTTTTTTCTTTTATATATAAGATACTACGATATACCAAATTTTTGTATTAATATTAGTGTTATATTTTGATCTAAAAAAATTGATGTAGGCAAACAAGCATAATAACGCAGCACCCATATTCGTTTTCTAATTTTTTAAGTTACCAGTTTTGATCTAAAGTTCGACTCGTTTAAATGGGCATTTGTTTGAAATTAATCAAATTATGCAAATGGCTGCGTCGGGATGTCGCGAAAAATTTTCGGACCTGGGGGAGGGGACGGATTTTTCGCCCAATGTTGAATAACAAAAAAAATGAACTGAAATAAGGCTTATAGTAAAATTCTTTTTGAGTTTTTTATACCTTTTTTATTAATCTACACTGACGACTAAAAATTAAAAAAGCAAGTAATAAATGAGTCAAATATGCGGGATTTGGGACAATTTTTGCTAAACAAATATAAAATCTTCAATTCGCAGAATGTATGTAGATGGGTGGATAAGAAAATTAAGACTTTGGTATTATCTTGACAATATGAGAATAATATTTACAATGTTTATATTGATTCAGAAAGAAATTATGACATATTTATAAATAATTTCACCTCCTTCGAATATATGTCTGTAATCATGGAGTAGATTTTTACATCAAAATGACTACAAAGGAAAGATTTTAATTCTGCAAATCCCGAAGAACGAGGAAATTCTTTATTTCGCAAGATCTAAGAACCACGTCATTTAATCAAGAGGTGAAATTCCTAATTAGGATTTTTTGAACGAAGCACCTTACTTTTTTCTACTTTGATTCATGTAATTGAAGAATTAAAAAAAAGCTATTCAGCTTAAACAAAAAATATATTTTTTCGAGGATAAACATTAAAAGAAGATGACAGATTCGATTAATTAGATCAGAGATTGATGTTAGTCACATACAAGCTTAAAGCTAAATGGTCGTTCGCCTCCCCTTTAAAAAGACTGCTACAAAAGAAACTCTGACTAAATTCGAAATTCAATGAAGGTTGACGTCTACTCATGTCTTTTCCTGCTGTCAACAATAAACAATCTAACCTCCAGAATTGAAAAAGTCGAAATATCGAGAAGACGTATAAAAGATGAAAAAAGGAAGTGAATTTAGAAGACGGAGTATTCATACAAGTCGCTAAATTAGGAACTGTGCTCCAAAAGGAAGAAAATATTGTAGCGTAGCGAGTCAGGAAGGCATTTGACAGCAGCAAAGGAGAGACGCTCGCCTCGTGACAGCGCGAGACAGCGAGGAGTTTCGCCAACGAGTTAATTGATATTATGCATTGGGGTCAATCAATCGATCTTACAGGTTATCAGAATAAAGCATATCGAGCAGATGACAACAATCGTGACCTCAGAAATCGTTTCATGCGATGTTGCATGAGCCCGACTGCGACTTTCTTAACAGGGAGTAGCAAGCAGAAGCAAGTCGGGGAATAGGAAGAAACGCCTACCTTTCATTTAACCTATTGTTTTCGGCTCGAAAAACTTGGCCAGATTTTGCTGAGTGAGTTTAGCGAATTGCTGTAAAAATCCACTTCCTCTTGGCACTTTACGACAATCACACGCGAAAATCACCACAATTGTCATAACAAAAGAACACACATGAACATGGCTGGTGACGGGTAATTACTGGGCCTCTCGCACTTTCACGGCACATCGCGACGGAACATGGCAGAAAAGGGTCCAGAAAAAAAGGTGACAGCACGGTGACTCCCTTCCACGAACGCACTCGCTACGCACGCCGAGGCGAAGGCAAGAAGATTCCTTGCAAAATGCACATTGACGAGAAATAAAAATATACACCACTAACAAGTGTCAGCCATCTTGTACGGCGCTGAACTCTGAAGCACAACCCAGTCCCAGTCCCATCGTGCATCGCGATTCACGAGGGCCAACGACGTGAATACATGGAATTCAAGTCTGGAGCGTCTGGAGCAATCTCGTGGAACATAACCTAGAAATCTTGTTGCGAAGCGATAAGCTTATAGATTTTCTTGATGGAAATTAGAATATTTAGGATAGGAATAATTATTTATAGGGCTGGGGATGATGGTTGATTTCAAATGATGTAGATTTGGAGGTCATTTATGGTTTTGAGCTAGTTTTGAGATTTATTAAGTTTTTGTCTGACAAGTGAAGTTGGCTGCCATCTAAAGGTGTTCTTGGAAGCTTGTCCTCGACAGTCAACATGGTTAACATGTAGAAAAGGATGGTTCAAATTTAAACCTGTTGAAATTTTATTTTTTATTTTTAGTGATCGATTCCCTCCAATTTATTAATTTTGGGGCCAAAGAAATTCCATGTTTTTTAACCGGTTAAGAATTATCCGTGCCCCAGGGCTTTTGCAGTTAATATGGGATTTCAAATGGGAAAAACTCAGTTTTCGAAAATATTCAAAAAAGAAGTTACTTCATTGTTTAAAATCTAAAAAAAATTAAAGTTTAGTCAGTTCTTGATGATTGTTCAAGGAATAAATTTCCAGACAAAATTCAAAATCACAGTTTTATGTGAAATTCAGGCTCAAGTTGATATTTTTAAAATGTTTTTAAATAGTAATTATTTTTTCAAGTGTTCAAACAAATATCATTTGTTTAAACTTTTTAAAAGTGAATTATAAAAATGTTCAATTTTTAGGGACAAATGATATGATTTATGAAGGTAAAAAAATTGTTTATTATTTAGCAATTGTTTAAACAATTTCTATTTTGTAGTTGAACAAACAAAATCACGAAAAGATAGTATTTTCTGATATTGATTACGCAGTTAAATGGAACCATTTCCATTTGTTGAAATTACCTTTTACCCTTTAAAATCATGAAAAGTTATATTACGGAATTAATAACGCAGTTAATGACTGATAAGATTGACACCTTTTGTTAAAGAAAGTTTTCAATTCTTTAAACAATTAATATAACTTTCTCTTTTTCATAGAAAAGGTGAAGAAAATTCTAGTTTGTTCAAATCTCTTCCACTATGTCTATTCATAATGTGAATGAAGAAAACTGCTTTAAAAAAATCATTATTGTTTATCAAAATAATACATAAGTTCTTAGATGAGCAAATAATGAATAATAAGTGACATATAATTTAAAAATATCTAAAATCTCCGCCATCTTTCCCATTAAAAGATGCCAATGAGCAAATATTACTTGTTTAAATAATTGAAACTGTCTTTCACAAAAAAAATATTACTCTTAACAATTATTAACTGGGTAATTAATTCCATGAACTAGTAACTTTTTACGATTTATGGCGGGAAAAATGACTAAAACAAATTCAAATTTTTTAATAATTGACAAATATGTTAAACAAGTAATATTACTCTTGAATTTAATAAACTGTATCATTTATCCTAATAAATAATAACCTTTTACGATTTACAGGGAAAAAATTGTTTTAAATGAATAAAAATTCTTCAAACAATTGAAAATTAGTTTAAAAATTCTTGGAAACTTGTGGCTTAGCGAAAACAAATAACTAATGTTGAATAAATGCCGTATTTTTCATGAATTTTACGTTTTGTTTTTTCTTTCAGCTTTTCTCATTTAAAATCTCATGCGTTATATTATATTTTTCCCGGAAAGCGAACAGATTGGAGAAGATTGAACACCTGAAATAAAAAATGGATTTTTTAAACTACCCTAATGTGGAATGCTTAATTAAAATTAAAATTTATAATGTCAAAGAAAACAAACTTATTTGCTGAAACAAATTATTATTGCTCAAAACTGTCTTCTCCGATGTTGCTTTTATGTAGTTGCAGTTTTTTTGTAAAATTTAAATTAATTATTGTTTGTAACTCTCTTCTCTTAGATCAGTGCAAGAAAATTGTTTTTTTTTTTAAATGTTCATCTTTGCTTTGCCTTTTTAGTCATGAAAAATTAACGAATAAACCTTATAAAGAATCATATTTAAATCAATCTCTTTCTTTTCTGTGTATATTTTTTTCTGAAATAAAACGGATATTTGAAACATATGCTTCAAATTTTCTACAATGGATCCCAGAGATTATCCGCGTAGAAGGGGGATGGGTGAGCTGATAATAACATATGTGCGATAAAAAATTTTTCTATTACGCTTTGTAAAAAACTGCTTATTCTAATTCAAAACAACTCTTTCACAATTCATTTACAGAAAATTCTCTAAATAAGAATGTTTCATAACTTGCATTTAACTATTACATCACTCAGTAAAAAGTGGACAAAAATGTAAGAGTTCAGAAAAAACCGCAACTTTCTAGCATTATTGAGATTGAATATTATTAACAATAATAATAAATTTTTTACAAAATTATTATTGTTAACAATAATTAAGTATCACCTAAGTTTTCTATAGCTTATTGTGAAGAGAAATGTTAACTTTCAATAGTTCTAGCTGATGGTAAGTCTTTTTCTGTATTTTTTCTTGAGATAAAAATTCACAAAGCTGAAATGGCCAATTTTTTCACTTTACTTGTTTATATATTGTTGTTCAGTGACAAAAAATTAGAAATCCTAAAGCAACATTCTCTTGAAAATTTAATGCTGAAAATTTATTTAAAAAAATTTGAAATCGGTTAAAAAATACGACCTGTGGACGATTATGAACAACAAATTTCTATTCTAGATCTAGACGACTGTGGTCGGGACGAGGGCGTCGGTCGACTCGAGTAGAGTGAGCGCGCGGCAATAAAAAATCGCTTACATCTCTTAAACAAAAAGAACGATTCAGCTCGAATTTCATCAAACTTTTTCTTGAACATCAAGGAAGAACTTTGCCACTGGAACTTTTCAGTCCACGAAACTTCCCTGCAGACTTTTATTCGTCAAAGTCTGAGGAAACGATTCCTGACAGTAATGGTTTGCAATAATTTTTATGTTGCAAATATAAAAAGGGAATCTGCTTTTAAAACATAATTACAATTGGAAGGGGTTTTTCTATTTGGAGAAGAAAAACGAGATCATTTCGTCGAACAGAAGCCGAGTTTTCGCGAGTTTATTTTAAAAACTCATTGATTTCGGTACAATGAAAATTTCCAGTTTTGAATTTTTAGTAAAAAAACTATCAATTTAATGAAAAAATTTCTTCATAAAAGTTGTGCGTTTCGTCAAGACCCATATAGTCATATTTTTTGCGCAGTGAATTTCTGAAATTGTTAAGTTTCGGAATCTTTTCCGCGTTGACGCAAGGATTAAATGCTCAACGATGGGGGGGGGGGGGTCTCTTTTAAAACAGACTGAGATGTTAAATTGAGGAGCGAAATACAGACTGTTATTTGGAAGATGGAAAAATAATATACAGATCCATAATAACATAAGAATATTTATTTGTGTTTATCCATCTACATTATTTCGTAGTAAATTCCAGAGCTCATGAGAATATATACCTAAAAAATTCTTATCGCAGTGCACGAACTTAAAGGTTGAACACAAAAGTTGAAAAATTGTGCTTTTCTTTTGACACAGCTCATGAAAACATACATAAAAAATTGTCTATCACAGTGCAACAATTTAAAGTTTTACAAAAAATTCTTTTAAAATTGCACTATTTTTTTCACACAGCTTATGAAAAAATATATTAAAAAAATTTCGACACATTTTCGACACAGTAATTGCCTCAAATTTAATCAAACATTGAAATTTACACTAATTTTTTGCGACATCTACTTACAAAATGGACAAATTGGCTTCACCTTGGGCAATTTTGTTACAATTTTCTTTATTTTATTTTGGTACAAGAAGAAAACCGTAACATAACAGAATAACAAACTCCTTTTGTGTAATTGTATTCTAGTTCAATTAAAAAAATTTCGATTAATGAAAGCTTGGGTTTTTAGCACTTCAGGTCGCGGCTGTTTCATTGTTTCTTTTTTTATGGAATTGATTTTTGCGTATGTTTCAGATTGAAAGCTTAATGAAGTCTCTATAAATATATAGATATATAAAAATAAAAATAATATTTATAAATAAAAATTATAAATTTTGGAGATCCATTATTTAGCGCCAATCTACTGCACCACTACAAATTCTCAAATTTAATTTAAAAAATATATACGGTACTGTTTGGAATTTTCCATTTAATTTACACAGTCCTGGGTTTAAACTGAGAGCATTGCATCTAAATAGTCTACAATTTTCCGCCCATTTCTCATTAGGATCCAGCGATTTATTTATTACCCCAGTTCTCAGACACATTTAAAAATATGAAGTTGAGATTATGTAATTTTACAAGAGGTTTAAGGTTTAGTGCAAGTAAGCCACAGAATTAGAGAATCTTTTTTGAATCAGGGATTAGAGACAGGTCAATTCGCGCAACTAAGCTACGCCCCATCGGACTTTGCTTGTAACATGTATACCTGAGTGCCTGCGGAGAATTTTTCAGAGCCTGAGAATCTTCAGTATATATTCTGAGATTTCTGTCGGTAGAGCGTAGATTAATTGTCAAATATTTTTAAAAAATGTAAAAAATGCTCTTAATTTTTAAATTTTTATCTAAAAGAGCTGGCTAACAAACTTGTCCCTTTCTTTTAAGCTTTAAATAAGGGTGCCAAAGCTTAATTAAATCTAATCATTTTTCGAGAGTTATCGTGCTTAAAGATTACAGATAGCTTCGTAAAAATCTTTTTTTTCTGACTCAGGGGGTCTCAAAAGTTTAATTTTTTTTCAGTTTTAAATGAAGTTCACATACGCTTAAGTTTCAACATTCTGGAGTGGACCTTTTTCGATCTTTATTGATTCCCATTTAAGATTACTATTTATTTTTAAAGCTTTTTTAATCATTGAATTCATTTTTTGATTTTAGAAAAATAAGTCTGATAGGCTGCAATGGTTATTTATAATTTTTTTATGTAATAATAATTTAAAATTCTAGAATTTCAGAAGGTTTGAATTCAAAAGATTCAATTTAGTTTTTAATTTCAAATTCACAAATTTTAATTGCGTTGAATTTAAAATTATTCAAATTAAAAAGATTCCACTCTATAACGCTTTCAATTCTAAATAATGCAATTTAAATTTAAACTGGTCCAGTTCCCAGAATTTCATTCTTGAAATAATCAGTTTTTAACTTTTTGGCATTGACCTATTTTCTATTCGAAATAAAATTGTTTAATTTTTAGCGATTCGACTTGTAAATTATTTTCAAAATTATTAATTATTTGTTTCAAAAATGTTTAGAACCTATTATTTGCTAATTGGTTTAATAATGGATTTTCAAATTGTTTATATTTTTCACGTTATGAAATAAAAATCCAGAAGCGTGCGAATGCGCGATTTTCGCGCGTGTATTTACTGATAGTGTGCATTCCTCTTTGTAACTTTCTTCATTAGACAGAAAAATGTTCTTATCTTATTTAATACATTATTTCAAAGTTAATAGATTTCCTGCAAAAAGGTTTGCTGATGCTTATCGACTTCTGCAATTGATCATATATATATGAAAAAACTGTGGGTTTCGCAAAGCGAGTATATATTTTTTTAAACCGGGAAAAATCACGAATACCGACAGGAATCACGAATACTTACCGGGAGAACCGGGAGAAAGCCGGGAGATAAAAATATAAAAAATAGTAGCCACCCTGAATACATCTTATAATTTGATAGATTTTTTACTTCGTGAACGGTATTTTAGATTTCTACTCTCTAAATATGAATCAGTGAAAAATTCACTGATTTTAAATAGTGGTTACACATTTTAATGATTGATCAGTGATTTCGGACTTATTGACTAATTAATTATTGTTATTCTTTTACTTAAGTAGCAAGAAGAATTCCTTAATGAAATTAATCTTGTCACTTTCGGGCTGTAAGCCTGCTGAATTAACTGCGGGATAAATATACTCTAGCTCGTATAGGAAGTACTTACTTAACGGGTTTGTACATGACAGTCCAATCTTGAAATGAAAGTAATATGTGAGGTTGTTTGTCATTTAAAAGCAACGGAACTTTTCACCTTTTTTAATATATATTTGATCCTATTTATCAGTGACCCATTTCTAGCTATTTCAATCAGTGAAATTTCACTGATTCAGATTTAGAGAGCAAAATGTAGTGATTGCTAAGGGAAAAAATCTGCCCGCCTCGCGGGCATATTCTCATCGCTCGTAAGTTTGAGCGCGCCTGGGGCGCGCGACTGTTGGTTCTCGCGCTTCGCGGTCGGTAATATATTTATCTCGCACTACGCGCTCGCTCTTTTGTGCACAGATATTATAAAACTAAATGTGAAAGCATCGACAACAGTAATTTGTTGATTGTGAATTCTCTTCTGTTAAAACTCCTTCAGCTTTAACGAACACATTCTCATCACGTATCTCGTGCTTCGCACTTGAGTTTATCCCTGAAATTTTATATCATTCCCATTAATGTATATTATTATAATTTATAATTTGCATTGGTATTAAAACAGACGTACTTTCATTGTGCTGTTAAAACGAATGCACATTCTTAAAAAAATGTTGTAAATAAACATTTTATTGCAACTTTTATCTTTTTTTCATAAACTGAATTTACTAATTTCCAATGTTGTTTTTATGATTTAAACTTTACACATACGGTCTACTGAGCAGCCTTACATTTTTTTAGCTTCTGAATTATGTATATATATATATTGAAAATGCATTGACATACTTGCGAATCTTTGAAATACTGTGGAATTTTAGAATGAAAAAATGTAATTTTTGGATTTTCCATTATTTTGTATGCTGCCAAAATTTGAATTTTGGATTTTTCAAGAAAATTCGATAAGTTGTTATAATTATTATCAATAGCCGTAAATTATTCAACTTTTCAAATAGTATACACATCCGTACAAAAAATTTTTGAATTTTGAGAAAAGTGGCCTCAAAAATATTCAAAATGTGCTCACTTTTTAAATTTTTATCCAAAATGGCGCTCTAACGAACTTGACATTTAGTTTAGGACACTAAACGAGTATACCAAAGGCCAATCTAATGGAATGATTTTTTCAAAAGTTATTGTGGAAACAGACAGACATACAGACATACACATTTGTAAAAACCTGTTTATCTGATTCAGAGAATCTCAAAACGTAGACATTTAACAAGAACTGGGGGAGGGGGGGGGGTCAAATTTCACACAAATCTAATACCTTCACTGTTGAGAATGTAATAACTCTTCGTCAAGTTTTTCACTAGTATTTTTTTACACAACATAACCAAATTTCCAACACTGCTCTTATACGAATGTACTTTTAATTCGATATAACTAACGAAATTTTACGAAGCAAGATTTACAGTGAAGTTTACCATTTGTGAAAAATAAATAATCATTAATCTTAAAATTTGTTATTCAGAGCCAGAGATAATTGGTTATAAAGAAATAAAATTGCGGGTGAGCAGTTTTCTCCACACGCAGTCCCATTTTACGGTAAATCATTGCACATTTTTTTAACTTCCTTCGTATTGAATCTTCGTATTGAGAATACAAAATTTAAAGTCTCTTAATAACAACAGGGTATTATTTATAAACGTTTTAAGTTATGGGTATGGTGAAGATGTGCAGTTTTCCTATTTGTGCCGCAAATGCACTGCAGCACCTTAAAAATTGACTTTATTGCATATTATATTATGCACATTTTCGTATATTCTTCATGCTTATTTTTATAGAAATTACAAAAATTTCAACCTGCTAAGAAAAAGCAGGTAATTTGTAGAAAATTTGTAAGTTACGCGTTCAGTGAACATTATAAATTTTTCTATGTTTATCGCAAATTCAGTATAGCACCTTCATAATTGCCTTGATTAAATTTATGCACTAGCCTAAGTTGTGTGACCATTTTAAAGAAGACATTATCCAAAAAAGAAAAATTGGATATGATTTATTGGTTCCCTATTTTGTCTTCTTTTATTAAAAAGATTATTAAAAAGAAAAAGTTATTAATTTTCTTAAAAAGGAGTTTAAAAATCTCCAATACATTTTTTACAATTATGATAATGTAGAAGGGGATAATTTTATATTTATATAAATTTAATTCATGACCTCTAAATAATATGCGATTTGGAATTTATATATATTTTTTATTAATTTGTTGAGAAGAAAGTTACAACTAAGGCTAGTGTAAGTTTTCCGATTTTAAAATAATTTTTTTTAATCACCCTAATATATATGCAGCCTACTTTAGTAAGAGTGTTTTGCCACGATATTTTATCTTACGGCCTTGGCCGCGACCCTGACCTGCCGATAGCTCCGAGGGAGATGAGTCAGTTGTTCAAAACCAGAAGTGCCAAATTCTCAGGAACTACGATTTTCGCACAATAATCTCTCTTGCACACTCGAAGTCTGACATCGTTCTTGAAGACTTCGAGAAATGAACCATATTCGTGATCGAAATCTCGGCTCCAGCCGACTCAACATCACTGCCAAGGAGAACTAATTTTCTATTCAAATTTGGGAAATTTCGCCCTATTAAGAATTTATCATAATAATAAGAATAAGGGAATATTATGATAATATTGACATACTGAATATAAGTCGTTTTCAGAGGCAATAGTAAAGCTGCAAATTAAAGAAATTAGGAAAAAGCAACTGGACCCAAGCACAGAAAATTATAATATGATAAAAATGGATTTTCTTCTGTATCTATTCCATTTACCTTCCTTTCTTTAGAACATGCAATCCTTTCTTTATAAATTACTATTTGTAAGCTAAGGCTCAGGTAAAACTAAACGGTGCTAACTGCACTTTTTGAAGAAATTGAGTTTTTTTCTTTCTCACTTTTTTCACCAATTTCAGAGAAAAACTTAACTGTTTAAAATTGTTTACCCTAAAATTTATAGTATTTAAATGTATTCAGATTATTAAAAATTACAAAAAATTAAAAATTACAAAAAAATTACATAATTGACTCAATCGGTTTTAAATTGTTTCTCTAGAAACGTTTTTTAGTTTTCCTGAAAAATTAGCTTGATAGGACTTATTTCCGGTTAGGTTTCCCCAATTCAATTTTTATTAGTAAAACGTAACACGGAAGTTTATTACCACCATTCAAAGATCCAAGATCAACAACATTAGTTGTAATAATTTCTTCTGCTAAAGAGCGACAACTAGATAGATCTATCGGGTATAAACCCAAAATTTCTGAAGACGTCCAAAATGTTGGTTCATCTTAACGTATAACCAAGGAAAATCCAAATTAAAAAAAAATGATTGGAAGACATGTGGTCAAGAATATTCTTGGACGTCAGTGTAATCGAAATCAACGAAGAAATTATCGATTGAAGACCAATCTTGAGTTGTTTTTCTTTATTGGTAATCGACAAGATCCACAACTTTAATCCGTTTAGCAAGTTTTTTACCAGAAAAAAAACTACAAGCCACAGATAAAGTGGTTCCCTGAGAAGACTCGTAATCTGCATGGTCATGAAATGAAGGTAGGTCTGTTTTTCACGTTACTTCTTTTTCACGCTTGATCATAAGGGTTATGTTCTAAAAACTGTTGATCTAGCTGAACTTGACGATCACGGAACTTTTATCTGAAGTTATGAATTTACAAATTCATTGTCTTGAGTGAACTAGGGTGAGGGTTTCCTAGCAGAATGAGATACAAAAAACACTGGAGTTTTGTGTAACGCGTTGTGCAATGAACTGCGATTTGTAGCTGTCCCTGTTGCAAGAATTCCGAAGAATGACCTTTTGCAATCCACTACAACTATAAGAGAAATTCGAATGTGCTTAGTAGTACAAAATTTGTCAGATGAGACATCTTTGCTAGACTGAATAACAAATATAAAACTTGTTTATTTTCATCGGCTTCTTAAAATCCACTTGGATAATCTCTCGATGCTTTCACTTCGAGAAACAAAATTGGCGAATGGAATACATAATTCAACAGATATTTGTCCTTACGACAGCTCGAGAGCCGAGGCAGCTCGTTGAATGAATCGTTTTTGGATCTATCTTGGTATCTTTTGTAATTAATTCATCCTTGATTTACACTACACCTACAAGTATTCGTATGCATGATAAACGAGAAGTTGAATTCAAATCTTTTCAATATGTTGTTTCATCAAATCTTGAGATACCGGTCCATTCCCAACTTTTTGCATACTTTTACAAATCGCATGATGGGAGTTTACAAAGGCTTCTCGACATATCGACTCAGCAATACATCTCGGATGTAGAATGCTTAAAACTTTTGATAAAGTCGAGAAATGTATAATGTCATGCCATTGAAGTTGTAAGACTTTTGAGAATCGGAAATGAAGGTAGAATTTATAGATGATCTGCTTTAAAAATAGTACTAGAATATTTTTTGGTAACTACAGAAAAATTAAAAAAATTTAAATTAAATCAAAATCCAAATAAAAAATCCCATTTAACGTCCAATAATCGAATTGATGCAAAATCCTGTTAAATAAAATAAGAATCCAGCGACCAAGTTTGGACCACAACGAACAAACAAAAAATCCTATTGTAGTCTGAAAAAAACAAATAAAATTTTCGGACAAAAATAAAAAAGAGGAAAGAAAAATGAGAAGGCAGCCAACCACATTCCCTTCCTTCTCTTTTTCTTTCTTTCGTCCTTTTTATTTTTATTGTCATCAAATTACAATAAAATAAAATAAAAAACATAAATAAATAAATAAAATTGCATTACCAACGATTCGGTACTCGTACAGTACCCTTAACAAGGCAAGAAAAATTTAAGTGGTTGAAATTGACAGCACCCACGAACAGGTGCTCTCTCTTTGATACCTGAGAATCGAATGAGGGTCAGTAGGCCACTTTGTTGTAACCGAATATATAGGCGATTTCCATTTCATCGCAGTGTACCTGATCGTCTTACCCTCTCTACTCGACTTCTCCTCACGTCCCTGACTGAGCGAGATTGCTAGGCCGCGCTTTGCCAGCAGGGGGGCCCCTTTGTCCTAATGAGGCATAAAGTGCGATACATACAAATGTTATAGTTTTGAAATCAGCAAATTAAAAATATCTTATTCAGAATCTATGTTTATTTGCGATTCTAACGATATGTAACCTGCAATAAAAATATTGAACTTAGACTAAGTTATGGCAGATGTTAGTTTGTTTTGACCCTGACTAGATAGCATTATGGAATTTTCTGTAGAATGGTTGAAAATGCATCAGTTTATTTGGTAGAAAATTCGCCTGTTGACAATTTAATACTCATCCGGTGGAAGTAATGCTCTTATATTTTCCATATTAGAATCTACTATAATAAGTATATTCATTTTAACTCTATTCTCTAGAAAGTGAAGTTTAATTTCCTTTTAATTAATTGCCCTTGTGTTTAATACACTACTGTGGCCCTTATTTTTCAAAATCATTTTTTATCAAACCCTAGTTCTGTTCGATTGCCCAAGAATCGACCATCATTTTTAATATTATAAAATTATTGTTTATGTCTATATGTGTATGTGTATACTAAATAACTTATATTGTGTAATGTTTTTTTTAAGGATTCGTCTTTCTGGTTTAAAAACTCAAGTACTTGGTTTCAAGTATAATATTCTTCTAGGCAGTTGGGTAAAAATCCGTATATTCTATTAAACTTTAAAAAGGCGAATTTTCTACCAAATAAACTGATGCATTTTCAACTATTCTACGGAAAATTCTATGATACTATCTAGTCAGGGTCAAAACAAACTAATATCTGCCATAACTTAGTCTAATTTCAATATTTTAATTGCAAGTTACATATCGTTGGAATCACAAAAAACATAGAGTCCGAATATAATATTTTTAATTTGCTGATTGCAAAAACTATAACATTTTTATGTATGGCATTTTATGCCTCATTAGGACTAAGGGGCCTCCCGCTGGCAAAGCCCGGCACAGCAATGTCGCTCAGTCTGGGACGTGAGGAGAAGTCGA
>NC_046659.1:95845533-95850468 GCF_010883055.1 Belonocnema kinseyi | reverse complement strand
CGCTTCAAATAAACCTTGGCGCATTTGTCTAACCCAAATTCTATTCCAATTTCCTTAGTATATCGTTCGACAATCCCCAGAGCTAGATGCAGTTGCTCTCTGATTTTAGCATAAATCTTAACATCGTCCATGTAAAATACATGAGTGACCTTGTACTTTCGATCTGCAGGTTTGCCGCACAAGTACCCGTCGGAATGGCGAAGTGCTAGAGATAGTGGCATTAATGTAAGGCAAAAGAGAAGTGGGCTCATGGTGTCGCCCTGAAAAACACCTCTCTGAAAGGTGACCTTGTTAGTTATCACACGATTTTTTCCAGATGAGATAGTAAATCTGGTTTTCCAAAGCGGCATCAATCTCTCTATGCACCCAACTATTTGCGGATGGACCTTTAAGATTTCCAAAAGACAGATGATAAGTCTATGGGAGGTCGAATCGAAAGCTTTACGATAATCAATCCAGGCCATCAATAGGTCACGCTGGTAGAATGCTGCATCTTTGCAGACACATCTATCGATGAGCAGGTTCTCCCGACATCCGGCTACGCCTCTCTTTGAGCCTCGTTGTTCATACATTTCTTGCCATACAGGTTCAATGGCCCGAACAATCCTATCATTTAGGATAGCTGTGAATATCTTCTAAAGTGTGTTCAGACAAGTTATTGGCCTGTAATTCTTCGGGTCAGCTAAGTTGCCTATTTTTTGCAGGAGTATTACCCTGTGATCAAATTGAAAGGTGAATTTTATTATTACTTTTAAAATCCTTACTTATTGTTCCAAATCTATTTCGTCTCCTTCGAAGTAATCCCCTTCCACCGCGATGCACTTATGCCAACGAATTTTCCAATCATCAAAACACTTGGCAAGGTCCTCCTTCGGAATAACCTTCAGAGCTTTCAGCGATTCGGTTTTTATCTCCTCAATCGAGTTAAAACGGTGTCCCCGGAGCGGTCTCTTGAGTTTGCTGAACATTCTTGGAAGACAGAGACTGATCCCTAAATGCTTTCTGCAGCATGCTCAACGTTTCCGCAGCCGAAAATTCATTCCGCAAACAGAATTTAATGCCACTTCTTTGTTCAATAAATAAAGACATTGTAAAAATTGCAGGATTAAATTTTAATACCTCACAAAAAAAGCGTAACTTAAACAATAATGAATATTTTGATGTGAAATTTGGCACAGATGTCACTAACAGTACTACCAACTTATGGAAAAAAATGTTCAGTTTCTAAAATCCCGGAAAGTTTAAATTTAAAATTCACCTTTCAATTTGATCACAGTATGCGCCCTTCCACCAACCGCTCTGGAATCGGCTCTTCCAACTTCAAATATGAGGTGAAAATACGGGCCAAATACTGATGGGTTGAAGAAAACTTCTTCCACCAGAAGGTTTTGATACAATCTGGTCCCGATGCGGAATAGTTCTTCATCCCTCTTAATACTTTTTTCACTTCCTCGGTAGTGATGGGTGGGCATTCTTTATCAGGTGTTCAGGGGCCACACTCGCATCGTAGTACGATCCCGCCGATCCATCGCATTGAATCCATTTTCATTGGCTCCTCCAGGTTTAGATTGGTCGGCATTGTTGGCCGACCCATTGTCGGGAGCCCTGCGCGTTCTGTTCTTTTGAACCGCACTTACTACAACTATGTTTGGTATTGTCACCGTTCTAGACACCTCACCCAGGTGCCATTCAGCTTTCAGCACGGTTTTCACACCTCCGCTTGGGGGTTAATTCCTTCGGGACCACCCCTGGACAATTGTCCGCGACTGCCTATTTATTTTTGTAACCATATTCAGCAGAAACCCTTGGTACAGGGACCCTCTATCCGCAACCCGAGGACGCGTTCAGTGGCTTTGTCATAGGGCCTTCGGTTTGATTCTAGAAGAATCAAAACCGAACCGCCGAATATATATATATATATCTGTCACAATTACATCAGAAATAGAGAAAGTAAAAGAAAAACAGAATTCATGAAACAGCCACGTTAAATGTAATTAATTATATTAGCATATTTTTTGTTCAGCTTATCAAAATCGGTTTTTAAATTAATACGTGTCCCACGTAATTCAACTTACAGATCCTGCAAGTGATCTTATAGACAACACCACACTTTTCAAAATTATCTAAAGGACCTTTGCAAAAATTTATCACCCAATCCATTTTAAATGGAATGCGGAAAATAGTATGAATTTTAAATTTTAAATTCTTTAAACTCTTTCTGATTATCTACAAGCAAATTATTATTCTCTTTGTTTTTGATTTGTTGAACTATAATCACCATATTTTTTTCAATTAACTTTTTTGGATAATGATTTAGAAAAAGGATATTTCTAACAATATTCAAATTTCTTGTGTGAAATGAATAATGGGACAAACCTAGAGCTCTGTCAACTAAGTTTTTAATTACTGCAATTTTGTTTTGAAAGTGATGTGGTTGGCTGTCTTCTCATTTTTCTTTCCTCCTTTTTATTTTTGTCCGAAAATTTTATTTGTTTTTTGTTTTTTTTTTCAGATTACAATAGGATTTTTTGTTTTTGTTTGTTCGTTGTGGTCCAAATTTAGTCGTTGTATTCATGTTTTATTTAACAGGATTTTGCATCAACTAGAGAAAAAATGATAGTGGAATCTGCGTTTCTATATAAGTAAATCAATTCAACAAGTTGATTTTGGTGTTAAAAAATATGGTGTTCTGTCGAAATGGTAAGGATTCGATATTTTCGAAGAGCTAAAGATTAAAACACAGGGAGAGATGAAGTTTGCAATTCACAATCGTTCACAATCATGATTTTGTGAATTACTTGTGGACTAAAAAAGGAAACTACTATTGGCGAGAAAATTCGAGTCCTCTGGCTTTGGCGTTGAATAAGTATGTGAAGAAAAAATGGTAGGTTAATGAAAGAGGTATCATTTTAAAGGTGCAAATATTGTACGTTAATGAGCCGAAAAGTAATATTCCAAAAAATTATTTGTAGCTTACAGATCTCAAAATACAATGAAAAGTGAGGAAATTTGATAGCTTTTAAAAACACTGAACTTTGAAGCCTAGTTTTTTATTGAAAAAATAATAGGAAAAATCTGAAAAAATTTATGGTGGTACATTAAACATTTCTGAACAGATTGATGTCGAAAAATTTGCAAAATATAAATCATTGTTCGTTTTTTGTGAATAAATATGCGACCGCACTATCTTCAGTTCTAATGAAGATAATGAAGTGATTTAAATTGGAGGTAGTTAGTTGAACTATCTGTAATAATTTACAAATTGAAGGAAGTATGTGCTTCTTGCTGTCTTCGTACAAATTGCGATATTTGAAATCAGTTTTTTATATAGGAAAGCGAGTGCGAGAGCCCAGCGTGGTGCCGTTTTTTCAGGGGATCGTCCTGGGTTTTCCTGAACCCGACCTACCAACTTGTGCCTTCGAGCCTCACTCTGGCCTTCAAACCCTTTCCCTGTGTTGAGGAAAACCGAAGCCGATCCCCTGAAAAAACAGCACCACGCTGGGCTCTCGCACTTGCTTTCATATATAAAAAACTGACTTTAAATATCGCAATTTGTACGAAGACAACAAGAAGCAAATACTTCCTTCAAATTGCAAATTATTACAGATAGTTCAACTAACTACCTACAATTTAAATCACTTCATTATCTTCATTAGAACTGAAGATAGTGCGCTCGCATATTTATTCACAAAAACGAACAATTATTTATATTTTGTAAATTTTTCGACGGTAATCTGTTCAGAAATGTGTAATGTACCACCATGAATTTTTTCAGATTTTTCCTATTATTTTTTCAATAAAAAACTAGGCTTCAAAGTTCAGTGTTTTTAAAAGCTATCAAATTTCCTCACTTTTCATTGTATTTTGAGATCTGTAAGCTACAAATAATTTTTTGGAATATTACTTTTCGGCTTATTAACGTACAATATTTGCACCTTTAAAATGATACCTCTTTCATTAACCTACCATTTTTTCTCCACATACTTATTCAACGCCAAAGCCAGGGGACTCGAATTTTCTCGCCGATAGTAGTTCAGCAGTTGAATGTCTAAAGTCTAAAGGACATTGAGAAAAGTGTTTGATTGGGACATCATAAAACAACCAAATTATTTTTCCTAGTGGAATTTAAATATGAACATTCATTCTCTCACGGAAATATTTTATAAGCAAATCATTATAGTATATCATAATGATTTTCTTGTAATGTTATCGCGAATATAGTAAAACAATGATAAAGAATATCATTATAGTGCTGTCATTATAGGAGAATCACTACACCGGTCAATCAATATAGCAAAATTATACAAATATTGTTTAGAACTGAAAAATCTTAAAACTATGAATGTGGCATTCTAAATCGTATTCGCATAGAGAATGCTAAGATTTCTTTGAGATTCCCCAGGTTTCCAAAACTTCTCGAGATCGGGACTCGAGAAATCAGATTCAGCTAAACTCGGCGGGGTTCGGATGGAGTCGACCGTAAGTTCGACTCATCAGGGCAGCGTGTGTATCACGAACATGTGACTAGTCCTTCGTAAAAAACTTCAAATTAACTTATTAAAAGCTGCTTCTAATAGGCTATTCCAGAATAGATCGGCTGGACATCGTTCCGACTTAATTACGAGAGAGTTCCGACTTATAGAAAGTTCATCAATAGATCATCCAGCGCATCTCGAAAACGCGAACAATTACATGAAATGCATTATACTGCTATATTCCCAACATCAAAATAAAATCCTCTTATGAACAGAGTAAATAATTTAGTTAACAAAAATTAAAACGCTATTGCATATGATAGTCGATGCGTGGGAAATACGCGAATATAAATATATCATATACAGTCTGTCAAGTTAAAGCGTGGGTGGTTTTACTCGCAGTCGGTAAGGTGTATCGACATGATTTTGGTGTCAAAATATTAAGAAGAGCTCCCTCTTT
>NC_046659.1:95828376-95845433 GCF_010883055.1 Belonocnema kinseyi | reverse complement strand
GGGAGCTCTTCTTAATATTTTGACACCAAAATCATGTCGATACACCTTACCGACTGCGAGTAAAGCCACCCACGCTTTAACTTGACAGACTGTACATCAGGGCTCACCAGAAAGCAGTCATTGATTGCATTGACTGCCAGGGCAGCCAAGAGACTAGGTCAAACTGGTCCTAATAAATCTTGTCGTTCGACTGGTTCCTAGCCCTTGACGGTCATTATAGAGTAGAGTTTACACTCTTCAAAATAAGGAATAAGTGATTTTGGCGGTCGTCGTTTTTCTTTATTCTTTATGAATTTTAATTCAAAACACTCCAAATTTTTCCACCTTTTTAAAGCTTTCATTGGAGTTTTAATTTGCAGACAAATTTGATTCACTTTGTAAATTAAAAATGAAATTGAAATGAATTGTACTGTAAATTCGTGTACAAAAGTTCAGACCCCACGGCGTGAATGACGGCGAGACGTAATTTACCGTGACCGTGATCCTTCGCTTGATTCCTGGAAAACGAAGAAAAAAATGACAGAAAAACTTGGTGGCTGTCATACACTTGTCATGGCAGTCAGCATCTGCTTGAAGTGGCGAGCCCTGATATACATTAATGTTGTGTTCCTAATATTAACAAATTACTTCTCATTTCAACAAAATAAACAATATATTTGTTAAAATTTATCAAATGTTTATTATTAGATCATAATTCATAATGGATCATGAAAGATTCCTCCATAGGTCATTCGGCGCGCCTCGAAGACGCGAACAAATATAGCAAATATAATATACTGTTACAGTATTACTAATGTGAGCAAGGTAATTCTCATATAAACAGTATCATCCATTTTTTTTATTTCATTAATCGTAAAATTCATTAATTTATTTCATTAATTAACAGAATTAGATATGAATTATAGCTAACATTCTTCCAAATTTCATGATCGTAGCTCTTTTAATTTTCGTGAACAGAAAAAAATAACAATCACACGGACTTTAGAAGGATTTGATGTTAAAGTTTTTAGTTTTTAAGGCTCAGAACAAACATATTTTTAATATTTATAGGAGACAAAAAAATTTCCACAATAAAGGTAATTTAAAAAATGCTGTTCAAATTTAAACACTGGGATATTAAACTCTAATTTTGAATCAATATTTGCGCAATTGTGACACTATAATTGCGCTTGCAGTGATATATCGAAGTCCTAAAATTAAAGAGGTCCATTTGAAATCACTTGATTTTCACGAAATAACAATATGTTCGCATAATAACAGCAGTGTCTGCAGGTACATTTGCAGGCCACAACAGCAGAACGTTAGACAGATGCGGCTAAATACGTACAGATGTCAGCATGGCGTGCTGGCACCCTGCTAGTAGCATGTGACATCATGAAATCCGCAAAGTACATAAATTAAGCACAAGTTAATTTAAAGCGGAACGGTGTTAGCGAGAGTGCGAATAGTTTGAGGCGTTGCTTGAATTAAACTAAAAATATATATTTAAAACATTTTATTGTATGGCTATATAGTTATATGTTTCCAGTTACTTAATACAGGATGTGGAGTAGAAATAATCCAATAAATTCCGCACGATAAATATCCCGCAATACTTCCTAATATACGAGGTGTGTTCAAAAAATAAGGTGACTTTGTGGTTTTCTCAAAAAATATTCATTTATTTCTAAATATTTATGTTGTCCCCTTCAAAGTAATCTCCCTCAGATATAATACACTTGTGCCAACGCTTTTTCCAATCACCGAAGCACTTCTGATAATCATTTTGTGGTATAGCCTTGAGTTCTTTCAGCGATGCAGTTTTTATCTCCTCAATCGTTGAAAATAGATGTCCTTTCATGGGTCTCTTCAGTTTTGGGAAAAGAAAAAAGTCACTGGGAGCCAGTTATAACCCTTTTGAGAAAATCAGGATCATTATTGACTTCATTCAACATCTTCTGAGCGATGGTCATGCGATGGATCTTTTGATCAAAATTAAGCGGTTTTGGAGCAAATTTCGCTGACACGCGTCTCATGCCTTTATTCCCGCTCTTGCTCTTCTTAGATCACGGCCACGGCGTCCGTGAATTGTTTCTTTATATTTACGTTGCCGTCAATGGTTTAGATCATTTAACGCAATTTTAAAGAGCAAACACTCGTTAGATGCTTTATTAATGAGGTCCACAACAGTAAATCGAACTTTCACTAAACGTATGGAATTGAAACCTGCCAAAAATTAAACGCGAAAATATTGATAGCTTTTTTGTTTTTACCACGTTGCGGGCGTTGATGCTGCTGGTAGCGTAAACAGAGAGCGGAACAAATCGCATCGAACATCGATCAGTCTTCAGAGTGGGGGAACATTGTTTCCATGAAAATTACCCTCCTATGGTCTCAACCATGGCAAGGTAAATAAAGGCAACAGTAATAACTATGTATTATTCAAAAAATAATTTTTTTTTTATTTTCAAGTTTCCGAATTTTCAGAAACAATGTATCAGAAAAAATATTAGAAAATTCGATCAATAAAGAATTACCAAAATTAAATAATTGGATGAAATGATTTTTTTTTATGTATCAAGGCTTTTGGGCTCAAGCTCTAACCTCAAAACTCGATCATCTAATTTTACTAAATAAATACTCGAATTCAATATACTTTAGATACTAAGCAGTATTCCCTTTGTGTGTCTAATGCAGAGAGAAAAACTATTTACATTAATAATTTGTGATGTCTTGTGGTGTCCTGGAAAAACTTGTGAATATGTTGATAACAAAGGTTAGGGGTATTAAACTTGATATTTGTACTTACCTTAGATCCTAGCGGGCAACAAAATTAAGGACGTCCTAGAGACGTCTTTGGGGACATCCCTAAGACGTCTTTTATAAAATGTGTTTTAGTCATCCTGGGGATGCTCTTAAGACGTCTAATGTCAGTAAAAAGATGTCCCGAGAACGTCCATGTCTTTAAGACGTCTTTAGGTCATCTTTAGGACATTGGACGTCTTAGAGACGTTGATTGGCCTGACATAGGACGTCCCAGGAACGTCCCAAGGACGTACTTTGGATTTTCATAGTTTTGTGCCCACTGAGATGAGTGACTCCGAAGCATATATCTTTAGAGTAGGTTTTATTGGATGAACATTTATATTGGATACTGCTAAAATTGAGTAAACAATCAGTCAGAAATATATGAGGCAATTTACATGATAAGTATTACGTTGTCTGATGCATGGTGAGTGGGAACGATGAACGCGGGAACAACAATTGGATCCTAAATGTGTATCTCGGCTGGGCGTTACGTCCTGCGCACCCATCAACAATCAAGCGGCAATTTCAAATTTGCACTATGTTTCTCGCGAAAAAACCATTAGATATAAAATTTAAAAAATTAAATTTTTTTTATTATTTTGATTAAAATGGATCATTTAGGAAACACACCAGGCTTTATTTTGATAGGTCTTTATAGATTCAAAGAAAGATATTGTGAAGCAAATTAATTAATTTTTACTATTTTTAAGGTTTTTGAAAAAATATTTTGTACTTTTCTGCTAAAAATAATTTTTAGATAAAATAAAAAATAACTTAATATTATTATATTATTGTAAAACAATAATAAAATTTCAAAATTTAATTGCAAATAGTCTCTTTTTTGCGGTCCCGCTATTCAAAAATATCAACAATATATATCAACAAAAAAACTAGCTATTTGTATAGTAATTTCGGAACACGTATTGTCGCGTGGATAATAAAAACTATAAGTTTTTTGATATGTGAGCAAAGTGTCAAGAATGTTAGTACGTGCCAGCCAACATAAGCCTGTTCGGCACTCTACGCTGAGTGCTAAGGCTCCGGTCGCGAAGGCGCAAGACACGACACTTTTCCCTCAGTCCCTGCAGTCATTCTTCAGTTACTGTGCGCGAATAAAATGAGACACAGTTCATGTTTGCGGTTTGCTTGCATTTTGTCTCAGCATGACGTGATGCTGTAATGGGCCCGCACGATTGTTATCTGGGCAGAGCGAAAATATTGCGTAGTCTGATGATTTTTAATCGTTTTAAGCTAAAAGGTTCTATTTTATACTTCTGTACTTTAGTAATAAGCACCAAAAATTTTTTAGGCTTCAATCTTTCGTCGATAAAATGTTTTTTCTTTTTAAAATATATAAAAAAAGTTGTTTTTCAATATCTGTTAATTTCTTTATGAACCGACAATGTACTTTTCAATAAAATATTCTGTAAAGTTGTCGAAAACCAAGATGGAACTCTCTTAATCTAGGCCTTGTAATTATAGATACAGATTTGGTATAACATTTATTTTCCTTGGGTCCATATCATGTCGCGGCAAGTCTCTCCCGCGCCGGTTTTAATCACAGTGAAATTAACATTTTTGCGGCATCTCTCACTGTCACCAGTGAGAAGGGATTCAACCAATATTATTTCTGTGTCCAGTCACGGGGTGGCTTCCCGCCACCTCGAAATGTTGGAAAAGGGGTAGGGATGTGACCTTACATTATTTCTTTGACCAGTAACAAAGGTGCCTCCCCGCCCCTACACGAGACACGGGGTAGAGATGTGACGTTACATTACTTCTGGAACCAGTCACAGGCGTGCGCTGAGAGATGCCGCAAGAATGTAAATTTTACTGTGACATGATATATCCCCTTTTCCTTCCACGTAATGAATATTGAATACCCTACTGAAAAGTCCTATTTAGGTTCCAATATAGGTTCTTATATTGGAACCTACATAGCATCTTATATAGGATCCTATGTCATTTCCTATAGGTGGAACATATAGGTCCCTATGTAGGATCCTATATAAGGTACTATGTAGGTTTCTGTATAAGAACCTAGATTAGCTACTATTCTATGGCACCTACGGCTGCGCAGAAGTTTTTTTGGTTTTCCAGGAACATCTAGAGACATACGCACAATTAGGTCCTTTCCTATAGGTGGCACTTATCGGTGAAACATATAGGATTCTATGTAGGTTCCTATATAGGATCCTGTTTAGGAACCTATATAGGAATTTTCAGTAGGGTAGTGCCTTTTCCATCTCTAAAAAACCCAGTGGGCATAAAGTTTGGCGACGTCTTTACGATATCGTTGCGACATCCTATGTCCACGTCGTTAAGGTGTCTTTACGATATCATAAATAAGTCGCATGATCTGACGATGTCTTTACGACATCGTAAAGACAGCGAAACGAGACGGACATAGGATTTCGTAAAGTTGTCGTAAAGATGTCGTAACGATGTCCTAAAGACGTCGCCAAATTTTGTGCCCACTGGTAATAGATGGTCCAAACAAATTTCAATTTTGATAATGTTTATTATTGTAAAATTTCTACAATGCTTGTAGTCACAAAATATTGAACTAATTGTAGTTTTTAAATGATTTAGTAATTACGAATAATGCCGTTTCTTTAATTTTTTTTCTTTAATGACATTCAAGTTAAAGTAAACATTAGAAATAGATCTGCACATATAGCATAGGGAATCTGAAATTAAGACTTGCATCTGAAAAATAAATTAAGAGAATCAGATTCGTGGAATACAGGTAGGGAATATCTGAAATTCATGAAGACACGACCTGAAATGCAGGTAGGCCCGCTCTTCAATTAAGAATGTATGTATACTGAAAACTAATGTAACCTTAAGTTAATACTCTATCCTGACTAAAATTACGGGTAATATTGTAACTAAAAAAACATTTCTCACGGCTAACATGCATCTATAGGTGTAGATGGATCGAGAAAGCAGTAAAACGTATGATCAGTCGCCACCCCAGCTTCATCCCATTTTGATTTATCCATGAAGCAACGTTACTGTAGAAATTTCGAATGCTTAATTCTGCGAAATTACGGAAACAATCCACCTCCACCTGGGTTACACAACCACACTTTTGGTGAAGCCATTGTTTCTTTAAAAGCGGAATATGGGTCTGACATGTTTGCGGCGCTCTAAGACAAAAAACATTCTCTCCATCATACTGATTTTATTTTTCATTATCTGTTATTGTTCATTTACAAAATAGCACCACTTAAATTTACAATCCGAGTCATCAATTTCTTCATAAACAGATCCGCGTTTATGTAAAAATCTGGGACGGACTTGTCTTTAATGGAAATTTCCCTAAGACAAAAAAAAAGAAGTGTAAAATAATTTACTCATCAAGAAATGTATAGTGCTTTATGTGACTTAACAGTAAAAACAGTAGTTAATGATGGGACGTAAATATCAAAATATATTAAATATATTAAAATATTTTTAAAAATTATGCAATTAAATTAAGCAGTCCAAATAAATTTCCAAAAACTAAGTTTGAAGAAGTGAACTGCAATGTTCACGGAACCTCGACAAAATTCGTAGTTTTGTACACAATTGGAACCCGAAATATCTCTTTTCATCAAAATGAATCATCGTGAAAGCACTAAATCTATTATTAAGTTTAAAGAAATTTACCAAATTTGTGAAAAGTAATATTGCGCTCGAACGAAAAAAGTCTCTACCGTTCTACGGAGCAGACTTTCAATTTTATAAGTTAAATAAAAAATACTAATATATTTTTCGAAAATTCATTCTTTAATTACTTTTACAAATTTTGGAAAACAATGTTTCCTAAGGTCGAGAATTGGGCGAAATAAATGTATTTTAAATTAAAGATCTACCAGTCAGTTATTACATTTATAGTTCTTGTGCGTTTTAAAACTTATATACGATTCATTTTATAACTGAAGATCGTAGTAAGTGAACAACTTAGCACCAATTTGTATAAATGCATGATTCTGTTCGAATTACTAAGGAATGGGTAGAAAAAATCATAAGGCAAACTTATGTCTAAATTAGGCCCACTAGCAAAATAAATTCTAGCTGGTCTTGATGCATCATGAAAAGATACAAAACTCACAATTTCTACATCAAGATTTTCAATACAATTAATACTTTTACACCTTGGCCACGACATGTCGGTGCTATTAGCAAAAGTAATTCCTGCACCTAAAATTACATGATTATCTACAAATTCCGGTATCGACAATATAGAATGGACTATGTCCACTCGCATTGAAGTTATTAATCCCGAGCACAATAGTTTATCCTCAACAATTCGTGCTGTTGCCGAATTTACTGGAAGCTTATTAAAAAATACTTCCACCCAATTTGAAGTATTGTTACTAGATATATTTCCTGATTTCGAAATCTGAATTTTATTCGAGATCTGACTAGTGAAATTAAGAAGAGATTTAGTCAATAGCAACTCAAGAGTTCTGTTTTGTAGTTCTCTACAAGTAGAAGTGGAAAAGTACTTAGTTCTGAATTTCAGCTTACATTTTAGCTTTACATTTTCCCCGAAGTTCACAATGTACTTTTCTACTTCACTGCATTCTCCTCCTTCTTTACTTATCGGCAGGGTCAAATAGTTGTTAATTTTATTAAAAATTGTATTCTTTGTTTCGATATTGTAAGATCTGTTTGTCACTAAGGTGCTAACAAAAATCGGGTTTCCCAAACTGTAGCCAGGATTTCCACTTCGTTTGAAATGGTTGACTTTATCGTCGGTGACCCATTCATAGATTATTTCAAAGTGCTGGTAAAATTTGCCTGTTACGTTTGCTTCTTTGAAGTAAACTTTAACATCTGAAATTCCCATTGTGCCATTGTGTGTAATTACGTAACGAACACTTTTTATTACATTTTCACACTGGTTATTCGAACAAGATGTGGGATTTGATTTGGCTTTAGTGCACAGAGTCCATGATTCGAGACAGTAGTTGGTTTCAATTACTGCACACAATTTCTCTGAACAATTCTGAAAAGTGTGAACATTACATTGAATGAAACATGAATTATGAATATATTATTACTTTGTAAGATATTTTGTTAAATTATATTGCAGGGTTGATAGGGGTGACTATGATACGAAATTACAAATTTAAACTCTGATTAGTGACATTTCCGATCTTATAGAATATTCTTGTTTAAAATTTTGCGTCATTAAAAATTTGGGTGTAAAAACAGTAGAATGTAAGTTTTAGAAGACTGTATTTTCGTAACTAAAAATGAATTATCCACTTATTCTTATAGTGAATTGCTTGTAATTTTTGTCATTAATAAAAATATTAATGGAATAAAATAAAAAAATTTGAATTTGCAATCAAGGTTCAGTGATATTGAAAAACAGACCTATTTTAAATTGTATGATTTCTTATATATACTTATTATTTTTAACTTTTTGTTATATACTTATATTTTTATTCCAAAAATTAGGCTCATTCACTTCTCCAACTAACCTTGAACTGTTAACAGATTTTCTTATTTCACAATGAAAAAGAAAAAAAAACCCAAACATCACGCTTACGCTTTAAGCCCCTTGGTCTGATTTTTAATTATTCTGTTGTAACTTATCATTTAAAACAATAAATTTGTAAATTTGTTTAGAAAAACCATGTTCATTCCAGAATAGTATAATATTATTTTCCTTTATTCCTAAAAAATGTCAAAAAATGGTGCTTTATATAGGAAAAATTCAAACCAAGAGACCACCGTTTTTCTACGAATGACAAGAGATAATCATTATGTTATCACACTTACCCCTATTGACCTTATTAGAAACAATATTTTCAAATTCAAACCATCAAAATTGATCATTCGAAATGAAAAATATGTTTATCCTAAACAGCATTTTTTGAGAACGGATTAACAAATGAATTTCTTATTCTTAATGCAATAAAATTTAAAAAATACATTCCAAACTCTAATAAAAAAAATTTACCTGATATCGATTGAACTTATTCAAATCGAGCAATAAAGGTGACCTTATAATAGTAAAATTAATAAATCTATTTGGAAATAAGTAGGCATTATTGCTAGATAAATTTGTCTGAAGGCACGATCCTTTCCATTCTTCCAGATATTTAACAGATTTTCTAAAATTACAGTATGCTGTAAATCCACTTTGTAGTAATTCTGGAAAAAGTTTTTGTTTGAGTTTTTTATGTTTTAAAATATAATCTTAGCATTCAAGCATTTTGTAATGTTATAATTATTTACTAATTCTGAGGGGCTCCTGCAATCTGGTGCACATTGTACAGTGTACACTAGGGTGATCCAAAAAATTTTTTTCAAATATTTAGGAGGACATCCTAGAAATTTGTTCGAATCCACATAAAAATTATTGAATTTTTTTGTTTTGAAAAAAATAATATTTAGAGGTGTCGTAAGCCCCATCAAGTTTAACACGTATTTCGCATAAGAAAAAAAGACGTTTTTGTCAATCTTATTCAGATTTAATTCGAGTTGAAATTCAACATTTCTCTTCACAATTAGCCATATAATACAAATAAAATATGACTTTTCAAATACCAACACCATAAGTCTGTTTTATAAGGTCCCAAAAAACCCCATAAGTGAAAAAATGGGGTTTGCGAGTTTTTAGCGCTAATTATAACTTTTTTGCAGGTTTTTTAAATGCAAATTGTTTGTGGCACATAGAAGATCATTTCACACAGATAATAAGATGTTCCAATAAATTTTTTAACCAATTTATTATCGTTTTTAGCCATTTTCTCATAGAATGGATTTAGAAAGACGCGGTTTTTTCAAAAATTTCCCACTTGTTGTCTAATTTTTAATCAGAGGGAAGTGATTGTTCGTCAATGTTAACAAGAGTTGTTTAAAAAATTTATTATTTTCAATTAAAGTGAGATAAAAATGAATTCAAGGTAACAAAAATAACCGTTTAAACAAATTATGATTGTTTATGACTATCTTCATCTATCACCAATCAAGCAAAACAAATATTATTAACAATGATAATAAATTGTTCGAACAATTATTTTTGTTAACTTGTATTCATTATTACTTAACTCCTATTAAAAATTGGACAAAAAGCCAGAAATATGAGAAATAACGGCATCTTACTAGCATTATTCAAATATAATATTAATAATAAATTGTTTAAACAATTAATTGTCTTGACTCTAATTAATAACTTTACTTATCTTAATTGAAAATTTGACTAAAAGTAAAATTTTTTGAACAGTAATTTTGTAGCATTTTTTTAGGAGAATATTATTAACAACAATAATACATATTTTAAACAATAACTCTTGTTAACATTGATGAACTATCACTTCCCTCTAATTGATAATTGGATTACAAGTGGAAAATTTTTGGAAAAACCGCGTCTTTCTAACTCCGTTCTATGAGAAAATTGCTAAAAACAATAATAAATTGTTCAAAAAATGATTTGAGCATCTAATTATCAGTATCAAATGGTCCTTTATGTGCCAGAAAAAATTTGCATGAAAAGAACTGCCAAAAAAGTCATAATTAGCGCAAAAGACTCGCAAAACCCATTTATTCATTTATAGGGGTTTTTTTTGGGACCCTATAAAACAGACTTATGGTGTTGGTATTTAAAAAGCAATATTTTATTCGTATTCTATAGATCATTGTGAAGTGAAATTTTGAGTTTGAACTCGATCGAGATCATATTGAGGATTCTGAAAAAGGTTTATAAAAACGTCTTTTTTCTTATAGGAAATACGCGTTAAATTTCATGGCGTTTGCGGCAACTCTAAATATAATTTTTTTTCAAAACAACAAAATGAATTTATTTTATGTGTGGATTCAAATTAAATTCTGGTGTGTTCCCATACAAATTTAAAGAAAAATTTCCATTGCATTTTTGGACCACCCTAGTTTACACTCTCTCTGCAATCTTATATGCAATCTTGTGCCAGTCAATGTAATCCCTTGTAACCTTCCCGCTAAAAAATTAAATTATAAGAAAATAATGTTATAATATTGAAGGAATTGATGCGAAAAACAGAGAAAACAAAAAAGAATTGCAGAATTCGAAAAGAGTTAAAAATTTTTAAATACTTCAATGGATGTCAAAGAGTTTCAAAGAATGTAATGGGACTGGCGAATATTTTAAGTAAATTCTAAAGCATTTCATCCTTTTTAAGTGATTTACACATTTTCCACGAATTGCAAGGGATTTTCAATGCTCTTCAAACATTTCCAGAAAATTCTAGTGATTCTGAAGGATTTCAAGAGCTCTCAAAAATTGTATAGGATTTCAAAGAATATTGTAGGATATAATGACTTTAAAGTTTTTTTTTTAAACTGACAAGTTTTTTTAGGGAAAATTATTGTAAAAGTTTAATTATATTTATAGTCAAGGGATTTCATAAAAAACTACGAATTTTTCCGACGTTTCGTGAACATTGCAGTTCACTTCTTCAGGGCAGCTCTGAAGGTCAGCTCTCTGGACAGTCCTGAAGAAGTGGACTGCAATCGTCACGAAACGTCGGCAAAGTTCGTAGTTTTTTACACGACTGCTACCCGAAATTTCTCTTTTTATCAAAATGAATCATCGTGAAAGCATTTAATCTATTATTAATTTTCAAGGGATGTCAAACAATTTCGCAAATTGAAGGATTTTATAAGACCTCGAATTATTTTAAAGATTTTAGAGGATTTTGCATCAATGGATTTCTAGAGAACTTTGGAGAATAAATTTAATTTATTTTACTTTTAATGGATTTTGAATGATTTCTACAGATTTCTAACATTGCAAAGGAATATAAATCTGGATAAAAGATTTTGAGGGATTTCTATGGATTTCAACAAATTTGAAATATTGTAATGGATTTTAAGTGATTCCGAAGGATTTTGATGGGTCTCAATGCAAATTTAAATGAATTTAAAGATATCAAGGAAATTTACAACTTTTTTATGTGTAAACTTTATTCGTGCAGAATCGCTTTTTTTGTATATCTTTGTAATTTCTCTACTTTTTATATTAAATTTTTCAATAGCGTATTATTACTGATTCAGATGCTGACTATCCTATACTCGTTTTTATATAATGATTTCCTATATTTGCGAAAAAATATAGAAAATTTTGCAGTCAAATATATGCAACATTTTGTAATCACTTGCAATCTTGCAATCTAGTGTATACCAGAAATCAAATTTATTGAAACCTCCACTATTTAAGGTCAAAAATTAAAAATAATCACCTAGAGGTTTAATAAAACTTTTATCGAATTTCCAGACTGTGGCTCCATGCCGATAAGGTTCACGAGTCTGAAACCCAGGATCCATCCAGAGAGGTTCCAAATTCCATTTAAAGTCGTTTGGATCAATTCCATCTATTGCTCGAATTAGATCTTTTACATTTTGAATACTCTGCAAATAAAAATTATATTCGTTGTCAAGTTTAGCTATTTAATACAACTTCATGCAATTGATAGTAACTTTAGTTTTTATTATAAGCAGAAGACACTCACCACATTATTATTTACAGTATAAACTGGGGGAAGATTGTCGTAGACTATACAAAATAAATTATCTGCCAGCTTTTCAAGAATAAATTTTGAAGTGTTGCGATAAATAAAATTGCTACTGTAACAATATCTACTGTCGTAGATTTTTTCATGCATGTTTGAACAAAGTGAAAATGCTTCCATCTGATTATCACTGCAGTCCAAATCACAACAACAGTTAATATCACACGACGACAGCTTTAGACGAGAAAGACAGAATTTTAGTTTCTTAAAATGAATAAAGTTGAAAAATACTGTTAAGATAATGTAATAATAATACAATACCTTTAAATCACATTCACATATTTCTGACTTCGTCTTGCTTATCATGATATTTGGTTTCTTAGCATTTAGAAAAATACTTTCTGTATCATTCGGTTTCCTAGGTAATACTGGTAGAAGAGGTTTTTGTGGTTTCAAGGTGAACAATTTAAAACCCTCTGTCGATTCATCGACATCCTCGTCGTCTAAAGTGTAACTAGATTCGGTTAATTCTGTATTTTGGTTGTAAGTTTCGGTAGAAACTTGGGTTACGTTATCACAAGTGTCGTCAGAACAGGTTGGTTCAGTAATGTCCTCTAGTGAAGATATATCGAGACAGTTGTAATAAGCGAGTCTTAGTAAGATTAGGCAATACGATTTTAAAATCCACATCGTGATAATTTTATATAAAAAATTATACTTGAATGATGATATTGTTTTGTAATTTAAACAAGTACAGATGCAATTATTAGTTTTCTATTTTTCACAAGCTACAACCAAATTTTTCAAAGTTTCTGCTCACGATGTGTAGATTTATTTTTACAGTTCCCATGCTTTCTGTTAGTAATTCGAATCTATCTTGCGTATTGATCAAGACGTTTGGGGATTTTAATTGCAGTGTTAATCCCAGGAATTTGTCTTTTAGTCTATCTTGCCAATGTCCTGTAATAATAATGGGGTATATAATGGCTGAACATTTTAAAAATTTAAGTATATTTCCTTGGAACCCTTATCTTTACTTATTTTATCCTAAAAATTACATATTATTCACTTATATTTGTGAATTGATACTTATTAAAAAATAGTATTTAAACCTTTCTTAATTAATTATAATTCAATGCTCAAATTCAGAAAATAAATACCAATCGGTTTCCAGGTGTGACATTCAAGCTCGTGGAATCCAGGAGTTAAAGGAACAGAACATACACCATATGCTAGAAATAATATTCTGTTATAGTTATCTCTGCAAAATAATTGTAGCAATATTTTAGGGGATCCTTGAAGTGATGTTGTTCCGTAATGTACATCTACAGGATGATCCCAAACTGGCACATTCGTATAAAAGTCACAGCTTTCTTGTGTTTGGCCCTCGAAAGACCCACTCAAAATTTTCCATCCTGTTCCTGATAAACCACAATTTTAAATTATACTTTTAAATTTGTGGAAAAGCATAAACTTTAATACAAAAAGTATTCATGAAAAATATATACCAGCGTGGAAACTCCATTTGCACAAGATGCGTACTTGCTCGAAGTTTTTTGCTGATGCTATCTGGCCAATTATGTGCAGTTCAGCCATATCCTTGCAACATGCTTAGACTGAAACAATCTTTGTACAAATTTGGTTGACACATTATTCCCTAATTTTCATTTTGACACAACACGAAAGTTTCCATAATCAAAATTTGCATAAGATTCAAAAGGATGTATATTTGTTGAGAGTTTTAATTATCAGGTAAATTATTCATTACTGATTCCGATGTTTTGAATTCTATAAGCTTTTCATCTTTTTCATATTCTGAGATTGATCGATACAGAGTTACTTTAGGCATCTTCTCGTGAATATAAATCAAGATATTTTCATCTACTTTAGCTCCTATCGCGAAAGCACGTAATTTTATCAATTCGATTAACTTTTCAGAAGAACAGTCATCTTCAAGTCGAAACGCGTAGGCAATATTTTAATATTTCAGTTCATCGCAGTTTTTTTCTATAATTTTGATATCACCCAGTAATTTACAGCATTTTAAACGAAAATAAAATAGTCTTGAAGAGCATCTTGAAATACTCTGAAGAGCATTGTTGCAAATTTTATAGCATCCAGAGAGATTAAGATAAGACACATTTTTAAAAGCGTTTTTCTGGTTGAGAAATGTGAAGTCTTCTGATATCAGATTAGACGCTTGTATAAGATGAAGTTCTTTAAGGTTTGCTAATTTAGATGCATATTCTCGAAGAGTATATCCTGTTAGGGGGAGAGCTTCTGGTAGTTCTAATTTTTCAAGATGAGGGCAGTTTAGTATGGCCTATAAATTACATAAATTATTATGTCAATAAATAGTTGATATGAATGTACATTATTAATATATTTTGAACTGATGGTATTGATAAATTTGGTATATACCCCAAAAGTAGGAGTTCCTAATCACACAACGTGAAATTTAATTGTTTTTAAAGTCTTCGAAACGCTGTTAAAGCAGAAAACTGCATGACCATTACAAATTTTAAGAGAATTATCATTCGTTTTTGGACGAGTTATTGAAATATATTCCAGATATCGGCAATTCAAGGCGATTGTCATTAGATCTTCGATTTCAACGTGCCTATTGTTACTTATCTTTAATTTTTTTAGATGTCACAACTTGACCACTTCTTGATAAAATCTAATATAATTAAACATCGAGATTTTAGTCTTTATTAATTATAAAAAAAGTTATAAGTTATCCAATTTTTTCATGCGATATAAGCAAAATCATTTCCAATTTTAAAAGTTCTTGATGGGTTATTTTGTTTGATCGTAAATCAGCACAACATACATAGTTGATTCATAGGTTTTTATATTATATAATTATGTTATAGTCAATATTGGTATGAGCAAGATAAAAAACCTGGTTGATTCAAACTGGGTGTCCTTTAAATCAAGCGATTCTAAATTGGAACAAGAATAAAAAACATTTCTTAGAACAGATTCTGGAATATTGTTATTGAGTCCATCTTGACATTGACGAATTGTTAAATGAAGTAATGTTTGATAGTATCAGCAAAGATGCCTAATTAAAGCAACAGGGTCTTCTATTTTATAGAGAGTTAAACATTGCAAAAGTGGACTTCTCCTTAAATTATAAAATAATTCAGGTGTGAAAATTTAAATATTTGAAATATTGGATTATAATTATAAAAATTTGAAATCAATGCCTTTAAATTCTAACGATTTAAAAAAAAAGGATCCATAGTAACTTTATTCCAGTGTCGACAAGCTCTTGAAATAACAGATAATCGTTCTTTAAGACTAATGTGTGACAATACCAATAAGAGGATATTGCTTTGTAAATGGTGAAAGCCTATATTTTTTACCGCTCTTATTTGACGAAATATTTTTGATAAAGATGAGTTATCAATATTTTCATACAAAGAATTTGTTGAAGAACATTCTGGATAAGTGAAACTTCTCTGGGTCGACCAACTTTCTGATTTTAAAGGCAAGTGGCGGTTAGAAATTGGCATTATTTTTACTTCCTTTCTTCGATAATTTCTCTTCGGAAATTAAAATATCCTTTTTTAAACTGTAAACTGTTTTATGTTAAAAAAAATCATTTCTCATACATACGGTTGATTGCTAGCAACACACTAAAAATAAAACTTTATAATATGACATACAATTATATGAATATATATTTTGAATTTAAATTTAATATGGAGTTAAGTGAAACTGAATAAGTTTTACTAGTTACCACTTGTTTAGTTTGATTTATTCAAAAATTATATTCTGTATTTTGTGAATTGTACAATGGGTGTTCAACAATTTCGGATATCTTTACTTAAAAATAAGAAACGTTGAATAAAATTACCTTCTTTTTCCTCGATTGTAAAATAGAATTATTAAGAAAATTAAACTTGTCGGTTCTAATACAAAATTATTTCTGAAAAGACTTTAAAGTTAAAATGTACTTGACAGGAGGTTATTTTTCACACTCACAAGCCGTTCAGTTAACTGAATTTGTTTTGATGCTAGCTATGAGTTTGTTTCCATGGTTACGCGATGTATTCTACATGAAGGTCTACTTTTCAGTCTTATTAACCTGAACAATGAAAATCCCTATATGTAGTTAAAATCCTTCTCTAATTCTTAATTGAGCATTGCAATAAAAATGACTGAATTAATAGTTTTAGTCTTGATCTAATTTTTTTAAACAGGCGAGATTTAAAAAAATGCACTAAATATTAAAAAAAAGTCTTCTTTGCTCGAAAAAAATGAATCTAAAGAAATAAGGAAAGAAAAAAAAACTGATTCAGGGATTTTTAGTTCTATATTGGTAACACTGTTTCCTCCGTTTTTAGGGCGCGTTAAAATACAAATTCTAGGTTTGTGCATAAGTGTCATATAATTAAAATTTGTGCTTTTTATTTTATTAACAAAAACTCTATTGTCAAAATATAATAAATTACCTTGAATTTTTGGGTTATAAAATTGAAAATCAACTTATTGTTTTGAGATTTATTCAAGTTTTAGCTTGCAATACTATAATCGATAATGTCGACGCAAGAGTTAGTTACCCACGTGATACAAAGATGGCGCAAGGTGTTCTTTTCTGGCTAACTTTGAAATATGTTTTATACAGACTCCACATCTAAATTTATGTTATTTTCAATTATTTTTATTATTGTTATTTTAAATGAAAATGATCGGTCTACAGATTCATTGACAATAATTTTTTAAAATGATTTTGTTTAAAATAATAATTTTATATTTTTTAGACATGCA
>NC_046659.1:95822542-95828276 GCF_010883055.1 Belonocnema kinseyi | reverse complement strand
ATAATAAACAATTTTTTAATTGTTAAGAAATTATTATGTTAAAAGAATGCATAATAGTATAATTAAATTTGTATGCAATTCTAACGAAGTCTCCATAATTATAGTAGTTACATAAGGAGGTAAATACTTTTTTTACTATTATACACATTGCATAATTATATCATTTTTTGCTACATTTGATTTTTTATGTACGATTTCATATTGCATACGCGAAATAAATATAGAGACAAGAAGTGAATCATTCATTGAAATCTGGTGTAGACGTTCCATGAAATCTCATCGTCTACCTGGATATCTTTGCAATACTTTGAAATCCCGTCAATTCGTTTGGAAATGTTCTAAACCCCTTCCCTGCTTAAAATGACGGATAGAACCCAGATAAGAATTGGATGGAAGTTGGTTCTTATCTGCCGCTATTGGAATTAGACCCGGGGTTTGTCCCCGGTTTATACCCGGTCCTTGATCGGATTCTATCTGGATTGATATTTTTATCTCCGGCTTTTACATGGCTCTCATCCGGGACCTTCAAGATCTGTATCCGATTTGCAGCCGGGATTGGGCCTGGTTTATACCCGGCACTTGAGACTGGGTTCTATATGGGATCAGATAATACCTACCGGATTTCTATATGGGTCTTATACTCTTCCTTCAAACTTCTACCCGGTATTCAGGTGATGTCTATCCGAAATGTACCCGGATCTTGTCCCCGGTTTATACTCGGCCCTTATACGGATTCTATCTGGATTGATATATTTATCTCCGGCTTCTGTATGACTCCCATCCGGGACCTTCAAGATTTGTATCCGGTTTGTAGTCGGGATTGGACCTGGTTTATACCCGGCACTTGACTTTAAACTTTAAACGTAATTTAAACGTAAATTCGTCTATATCGAAGAAGTCTTGAACAGATAGAGAGCATTTCTACCATTATATTCTAATATTTGTTCACATGTTTAAGTACACTATTATTTACTATTATACAATCACTACACTATTTATAATCGCACGCTATGAAGAAAATTTGTATGCCCCGCGGGTTCGAACCGTATAAGTTTCGTATTTCTAACGCCTAAAGTCTCTCGGCTAAACTAGCTTGAAGTATCAAATACAAAAATTTGAAATATAACGTACAGCTGTGGAAAGTCGTCTGCAAAGTTTTGTGACCCATTCTATAAAAAATATTGCTACGCTTATAATGATATATGTACTAAGATTTTAGATTTTAGAAATGTTAAACATTATTATTGCATAATTTATGTGCGTAAACAAGATTTAAACTAAATCCAAAAATATTTCAAGATATTTTAAAAGATTTAAAAAAATTCAATATGTATTTTCAGAAATTTAATACATTTTAAGGGATTTCCAGAAATTTCCAAAGATTTCAAAAGATTTAACAGACTTTAAAGAATTCAGAACATTATTTATATTTAAAAATTACTTTAAAAACTTAAAACTCATATAAATTCTACCCATATTGAAAATATTTTGAACTCTTTTAAACATTTCGAAATCTTTTGGAATTTGCAATTCGACAGGAGTCATTTTCCTGTTAAATCCCTTAAAATTCATGAAAATCTCTTTAAATACATAAAAATATTGTTAAATTATATGAAAATCCTTAAACTCTTTTGAATTTTTTGAAAATAATTTAAAATACTTTTGTGATATTTTAAATCCCTTTAACGACTTTTTAAACAATATGAAATCCATCGAAATGCCACAAAATCCCTTAAAATCAATAAAAATCTCTTGATCTCATAACAAGTATTTGAAAGTCTTTAAAATCTCTTGAAAATTCTTGTACTTTTTTGGAATTCTTCTAACATCTTTTTAAATTTTTTTATAAACTTTAATCTTTTTTAATTGAAAAGAATTTTTAAATCCCGTTAAATGATTTTGAAATTCATCAAAATCCTTTTAAACACTTGAAAATATTTTGTACATCAAACTCTCGCTTTCAGTCAAGTTTCGCGGGTTGCCTTCAAATGGCCTTGTACTGATTTCGGGACGACAGAAACGTAAACAGTAAGGGCTGACAACGGGGTGACTGAAAACGAGAGTTTGGTGTAGTTTGAAATCTTCAAAAACTTGCAGAGCGCAAAGTTAAGCGAGGAATATGACATAATATTTGTGAATATTTAGGGATATTTCGAAATATTTTGCAATATCAAAAATATTTGAGATTATAAAGAATATCAAGAATACCAGGAATATCTAGGAATATTGAAAGAATACGCGTATGGGAATATTTAGTAAATGTATCAGGAATATTAAAGTGATCGACGATTATATCAGGGACGCAAAAATATGTACTTCTTTGTTATCAGCTCCTATTGTGTGTGACCATCCAGATCGATGGATTTACAGATTGCAGTGAAGAGTTGAAAATTTTAAAAGTGGCCATGTGCCTTAAAGAGACCGGATAGGAACCAGGTAAAAAAGTGTATCCTTATTTTAATTTCTGGTTCCATTTGCCAGATACGAACCGGGTAGAACCAGGTAGCCGGTACACTCTTACTTAATAATTTACAAGTGGATAGGAACCGGATCTGAATGCGCCTTTCTTTCTGGCTGTATGTATGTATTTATGTATGTATGTTTGTATGTATGTATGTATGTTTGCATATGTATGTATGTATATGTGTCAGTCTGTGGGCGATAACTTTTGAAAATATTAATGTATTCGATTGGGCTTTGGCATAGTCTCTGAGAGTCAAAAACTAAAGGTCAGGTTCGTTAGCCATCCATTTTGGCTGAAAATTCAAAAAGTTAACGTATTTTGACCATTTTTGAGACCACTTTTTTTCAAAATTCAAAAATTTTCTGTACGGATATTCATAGTATTTAAACAGACGAACAATTGATCATCATCACTTTTTTCTATGAAACCAAAATTTACCAGAGTTATAGCATTTAAAAAAATGCAAAAAACACACCAAAATTAACATTTTAAGCAAAATAACGCACGATATGAAAAAAAGTCAGGATAAGAAAAATGTTTGTTTTTACTCTCCTACAAGATTGTTTCAACAACTTTTTAAATTTTCTTAAAAAATTGAAAATTTAAATTTTGACAGCATAAAAAAAGAATGAAAAATCAAAAATTACATTTTGCGGTTAAACTGTGCAAAGTAGGTAAAAAGTTGTGTACACGAGAATGGTGCATTTTTAAAAGATCTACAAATTTGTTTTCAATCACTTTTTGATAGCATGCGTATTTTGTGTTTTAATCGTGAAAAACTATATTAAAAATAAAAAATCAGACCGCTGCGTGGACACATTCTCATCACAACTTATGGTTTTTAATTTCTTTTTCGTCTCATGTGTGGGTTTTCAAAAAATTGTACTTAGTTTAAATGTTTTAAATGCCATTTTTCACGAATAACCAAAAGAAAACAGAAGTATCAAGACATTATTCATGGCAAATTAATTAATTTTTACATTCTCATCAGAGAAGATATTAGATTTGTGTAAAATTTGACCCCTCCCTGTTTCTGTAAAATGTCCACATTTTGAAACCCCCAGAATTCGAAAAACAGGTTTCTACGAATGTGTCTGTCTGGCTGTCTGTATGCATGTGTGTATGTATTTATGTATGTATGTCAGGCTGTGGCAACGATACTTTTGAAAAAAGTAGTCTATTCGATTGGCCTTAACACTCTTTGAGTATCAGACACTAAAGGTCAAGTTCGTTAGCACATTGAGAAGAAAAATGATATGTTTGGTTCAGAATAACGTATAGCCCAGAAATCTTTACAGATTTCAATAAAAGAAATTCGTAAAAAACCTAATAAGATTTGTAAAAGAGGAGTCCACCCTGATTTTTGAATTAGGTTTTTGATTTTTTTATAAATAAACAAATATGACGAAAAAAAGGCCTTTTTCTATTTGACGTTCCCGCTGCTTGTCAATAACAGGATAATGGTTGAAATTTCCATAAATTCCATAAATACACGTTTTTTCAAGTTATGTTACAAGAAATTGAAATCGAAAAAATATTATATAAAAAAATTTCTCTTCTGATTATAATTGTTTATATTATAAAAAATGTAATGTACAATGCAGTAATCAGGCATTTTTTGACATAAATATTCGTTTTTTTCTATGAAATTTTTTTTTAAATTCGGAAATTTATGATAACTTTAGAAAAATTCATAATTTCTTGATTAATCTCATGATTTTTTAAACAAATTTAATTTTAAAAATGCATCATTCGAGCATCTGTGGATGGAAAAATTAGTTTCTTTCGATTTCAGTCTTTTTACTTGGTACGTTCACGATGATTTCAGCGAAATTCATAATTGGTCGATAAATTTTATACTTTTTTAAAAACAAATTGAATAAACAAATGCATTATTCGAGCATCTGTCGATGAAAATTTTTTTTTTTTGATATCCTAATTAAAACTGTTGACATGGAAAAAAACGAATTTTTCTGTTGATAAATGCCTGATTAATGCATTTGTTCATCAAATTTGTTTAAAGAAATAATACAATTTATCAACTTATTACACAGCCACACAAAAAAAAAGTTTGCGGATCTGGTAACAAGACACACGTATTCCTATGGATTTAGGGGCGCTGAATTCAAATTCGGTATCAAAAATCACCCATCACGTCATGGTTGAGCCATAATCTCAAAAAATGACGAAAAATCATGCACTGAGGCAAATAAATTTCAAAATACTGCCACTGATGCAAATTTTCACTTCAAAAACATGTCGACAAAACTGTGAAGGATCAACCCTTGCCAGATATCAACTTATTTAACATAACTTTACCCAACAGAACCTGACCTCACCTAACCTGAATTAACAGAAATTTATTGAACTACACCTAAAGCTCTGGAAGCATATATTCCCAGTAGCAAATGTGTGCTACATCGAATGGGTCAACTCGAGCCTAACCTAGAAATAAATCTAACCTAGCCTAACCTAACCTAACCTCACGAAACACAATTAAACTGATGGTGTTGTCCCGTTGTGTTTGCGGTACCGTTTGAATCAGCTTGGGTTTAACCTTCAAAGAGGTCAACCCTATCCTAACCTAAAAAAACCTGACCTAATCTAACCTAACCTAACTTAACTTCACGTAACACAATTAAACTCATTGTGTTGTTTCGTTGTGTTTGCGGTACCGTTTCATTCAGATTCGGCTTAACCTACATGGAGGTTTATTCTATCCTAACCTAACAAAACCTGAGCTAACCTAACCTAGCCAAATGAAATTCAACCACACGTGTAGCTATGTAAGCGTACGGTTCTCAGTCTTAAATGTGTGCTATATTTAATAGGTTAACTCGATCTTAACCTGCAAATGAATCTAACTTAACAGAACCTAACGAAATTTTGCTTAACGCAACACAACTTAAGTGTTCCCGTTGTAACACAGTAAAATTCATTTCATTGCACTACAGGTGATTAAAAATTTAGACGCACATTACTCATTTGAAGAAACTTAGAACTACAAGTAGAATTGACCCCATTTCAATTAACCTGACAATGTTTGTATCAATTAAAATGTAGAACTGTAACTTAAACATGCAAATGAATAAGAGTTTTATTCAAATATTTTTTCTCTCTGCTTTTCTTAGACTTAAGGGATATATTTATACTATCTACCGTGTTTATATTTTATCTTGCTTTTTATCGTAATTAAATTGATTTATAGACCTACTTCAGTCTATTTTCTGCCTGCTATAACGTATCCTTTTTTCTTCGAAGGAACGATGC
>NC_046659.1:95820130-95822442 GCF_010883055.1 Belonocnema kinseyi | reverse complement strand
AAACGTTCCCCTTGTTCTACGCTGAAATCACCAACATTTTCTGGAAACTCATCCAAATGGTAATCTAGAAAGTGAAGTTTTAAATTCATCAAGCAGCCTAACCTTCTGTAGTTTCTTATCATTTTCGCAATAATATTCTCGTAGTCTGGACTTCTTTTGTTACCGAGAAAATTTGCGTTTACTGCGTTAAAACTTTCCCAAGCGTCCATTTCAATTTTCGTCATGTGGCTCACGAAATTAGTATCTCTTGTCAATATTCGAATCTATGGTCCATCAAAGACTCCTTCTTTCAATTTAGCGTCTTAAACATTAGGGAATTTAAGGGATATATACTTATAGCATTGTCCATCTTTGTTTAACGCCTTGACAAGTTGCTTCATGAGCCCAAGCTTTATGTGGAGGGGTGGTAGTAAAATTTTTTCTGGATCAACGAGGCTTTGGTTGATGATATTATGAGAACCAGGTTTGAATGAATCTCTTGAAGGCCAATGTTTTTTGCTGTAATGAATGGCTCGATCTCTGCTATTCCACAGGCATATAAAGCATGGCTCTCTCGTGAAACCCGATTGTTGGCCTAATATCATTGTTATGATTTTGAGATCACCACATATTTGCCATTTGTGATTCGTGTAATTAACTTTTTCAAGAAGCATTTTAACATTTTTATATTATTCTTTGATGACCGTTGAGTGAGCTATAGGGATAGGAGCGTAAGTATTCGTGTTATGCAGTAAAACAGCCTTAATGCTGCGTTTTGACGACTCAATGAAAAGTCGCCATTCTTCGTCTCTGTACACATTTTTTTCAAGTGGTTCATTAGTCCGTTAACGTCATTGCAGTACACTAAAGACGTCTCTTCGTCTTTAACGAAAAACTTTCTGAATTCTTTGTCCCTGTCGCGATAGAATGAAACTTTTGTCTTTGGCTCTAGAAGATTTTATCTTTTTAGAAATGAAGCAGCAAATTCAGCGCCGTCTCTCGGTAATCCAAGATCTCTAATAAAATCATTCAGTTCTAGTTGCGACACTAATATTGGAACCTTCAATTTCATTTTATGCACGCCATATTCGTCATCTTTTTCGTCATTTTCATCGGAATCACCAGAACTATTTTCTGTTCGATCACTGGTTTCATTACCGTCTCCATGGCGTTGACTTTCAACTTCCATTCTATCATCTTCTAAAGCGCTTAAATCAGTCTGGCGTGCATTTTTATTGATTTCAATTGCTCTTGTGACTGTGCACACATTAATGTACGAAATGTTATTTTTATTTTTGGCGTTGAACTCTTTGACGGAATTCATGCAATAGTAGCAGTCCTTTGCAATAACGGGATTTTTCCATGTGATTGGTGTAGAGTACTTGCGGTACTTTTCGTTGTTTGAATTTTTTGGACGATACAACATAAGTCTGCAGAAATCGCAAATGACGTGAGGAACCCATTTTGTTTCTTGGTGCAGCAATTTACGGGCAAAACAATTTTCGTAAAGACTTTTCACTTCCTCGTCGATTGATTTTCGCAAACTGCTCACTTCATATTTACTGCAAATGTAACAGAATGAATCTGAGCTATTTTTGCAGGCATGTGATTGAGAAATGCTCGCGGCTTTTTTCCTTGTAGCATGAGACTCTACACCAACCAAGTGATCCATTGATGAAGAGCTACGGTTGCATGATGACGACGTCGGAGAGCCCGCTTTCCCACCCTGACCAGACGCCGATACTGGAGGTTTTCCCTGCATCGTATTACACTTTTTACCTGTGCCTGCCATGACGGCATGAACGCCGTTTACCCAGGGACTCAGCCAATGTGGATCCGTTGCCCACCGTCACCACGTGGAGGTGCCCTGGTTACAAACACATGCGAATAATGCTAGCAACAAGCGGTTACGAAACTCCAGACATTTACTGCTATTAATGTCAAAATATGAGAGTACGCAAGAACAGGGTTGCCAGCGTAATCGGTTAGGTTAGGTCAGGTTATGTTAGGTTAGGATAGGTTAAACCTCTATGTAGGTTAAGCCGAAGCTGAATGAAACGGTAACGCAAACACAACGGGACAACACAATCAGATTTATTGTGTTTCGTAAGGTTAGGTTAGGTTAGGCTAGGTTAGATTTATTTCTAGGTTAGGCTCGAGTTGACTCATTCGATGTAGCACACATTTGCTACTGGGAAAATATGCTTCCAGAGCTTTACGTGTATGTTCAATATTACACCATTAAGCCATTTCCCTTTCGGGGTAGGCGTGACTCATTCGGCAGGGGAAAGGAGTAGTGTGTGGATGGGATAGAGATTTTTCAGATTGATCCA
>NC_046659.1:95817555-95820030 GCF_010883055.1 Belonocnema kinseyi | reverse complement strand
TTGGCTATTAATGGACCCAAGTGGGGAACCTTACATAACGACTTCGTGAGGTTTTTCGCTTGGGGTGATTGCTAGAGAGATTGATCAGCAACCTGGGTCGGAACAGCATTGCGGAACGAACGTGTTATTTACATAAATAGCACGAGAATTCTGGATCAATCTGAAAAATCTCTAGCCCATCCACACACTACTCCTTTCCCCTGCCGAGTGAGTCACGCCTACCCCGAAAGGGAAATGGCTTAATGGTGTAAAAATAATAAATAAAGCGGTTTCGATAGTTTCAGGGGTATTTTAAAGATTCAAAAAGATTCCAAAGTATATCCCTGGATTTCAGAGGATTTCGCAAGATTTCAAAAAACTTAACAGAATTTCAATAGATTTCCGAATCTTATGAAGGATTTTGGGGAATATCGAGGAATTCTAATGGCTTTAAAAACATTTTAATTAATTTAAAAATATTTGAAGGATTTCCAGTGATTTAATAGGATTTCAACCAATTCCAAGAGATTGTAAGGTATTTCAATAAAAGTATTTGAAGAATTACTACATATTCACAGAATTTTACGATATTTACCAAGCTTTTTAGGAATTTCATTTTAAGGGACGTTAGAATATTTCAAGGGATTTCAGAAGTTTTAGAGTATTTTAAAAGATTTCTAAAGATTATGAGAGGTTTCACATATTGTAAATGATTTCAAGATTTTAAAGAAATTACCTACTATCGGCGAGAAAACTATAGGCATTTGCCTTTGAAGCTTAGCAACGCAGCCAAAAAAATGCCAGCGCAATAAAAAAATAGTAATATGAAAGCTAAAGGTGTTCTACGTAAATAGGCAAGATTGCACAGCTTTTTTAAATATAAATGTCAAAACATCGACAACAGTAATGTGGTGATAGTGACTTCTTTTTTGTTAAAGCTCCTTCGGCTGTAACGAATACATTCTCATTACGTATCTCTTGCTTCGCACTCGAATTTGTATCTCAACTTGTATATCATTTTCATAAATGTATATTATTACAATTCATAACATGCATTGATCTTAAAACAGACGTAGTTTCATTGTCTCTTTTAAAAAAATGCGCATTCTTTAAAAAAATGTGTTATTAAACATTTGACTGTAACTTTTGCCGGTTTTGTAAAAACTGAATTTACTCATTTCCAATTTTATTTTTACGATTTAAACGTAGCACATACGGTTTACACATCAGCCTTACCTTTTTTTAACATCTAAATTAAATTCCTGCCTCATTGACTCACAAAATTTTGATTAACGAGCGTTTGGGGGCGGGGGTGGGAAGCGATTAGTTTCAACCAAGAGTCATAGCTGGTTAGTGTTTTATGCTGAGAAGTTCAACCAACCTTCAGCAGCGTTGTATTAGATAGGAGTTCATATGATCTCATTTTTACATTCCCGGCCCATAGTGGGAAAAACATGACCTTTGTGAGTTCAAAATAACGTACAGCCCACAAATATTGAGCAATTTGAACAACATTTTTGAAAAAGCTGTTAAGATTTCTCAGAGTGTTTTCGAGCCTGATTTTTCATTAGGTTTTCAATTTTTTATAAATAAACAAAAATATATGACCAAAAAATGGCCATTTTATCTATTTGACGTTCCCAGTGCTCGTCAATATCAGGAAAAGTGTTGAAATCGCCTAAGTTTCATAAATTAATATTAGCTAAAGATATTCCAATATTATATATATTATTGAACAAAAAAATGGGTTATATACCAATTATTTATTGAAAAAATGTTTCCTATGATTTTCCACGATTATACGTTTTTTCTAGTTATATTGTAAGAAATTTTGAGAACAAATGCAGTAATCAGGGATTTTTCGACAAAAAAAATCGTTTCTTTCGATGTACATTTTTTTTTAATTTGGAACTATATGATATTCGCATCAATATTCATCATTTGTTTATTATTCTTATGATCTTTCAAACAAATTTAATAAACAAATGCGTTATTCGGGCATTTTTCGGCAGAAAAATTTGGGTTTTTCAATGCCAGTCTTTTCAGATGGGAACTTGATGGAAATTTCAGCAGCATTCATAACACAGGCACGCAAAAAAAAGTGTGCGGATCTGATAACAAGACACACGCATTTCTATGGATTTTGGGGCGCTGAATTCAAATTCGGTATCAAAAATCACCCATCACGTCATGGTTGAGCCGTAACCTCAAAAAATGACGAAAAATCATGCACTGAAGCAAATAAATTTCAAAATAATGCCAGTGATGCAAATTTTCACTTCAAAAACATGTCGACAACTGTGAAGGATCAACCCTTGTCTGATACCAACTTATTTCACATAACTTAACCCAACAGAACCTGACCTCACCTAATCTGAGTTAACAGAAATTAACCTACAGAAACCGGATGTGCGCATAGATTTCCAAAATAAGATAATCGAAAGCATAGATAGGGCAACATGGGAGGACCGTATAAAAAACAAAGATTTAGAAGGC
>NC_046659.1:95815902-95817455 GCF_010883055.1 Belonocnema kinseyi | reverse complement strand
CATTCAGGACCCCTCAAGACCCTTGTATCTTTGACTAACTCTCTAAGTCTTTCATCCGCAACAACAAAGTCAATTATACTGCGGCTATTTCCTTTAGACCAGCTTTAAATTGGTTATAATCTCTTAAAATGCTCTGACATCTTATGACATTCATTCAAATTGTCGAAATTCAATTAATGTACCCTCGCATATTTAAAGACACGTCGAAGCCCTTCCTTTCCTCTTGAAATCCCTTAAAATCTGGTCAAATTCCTTAAAAAATTGAAATTCCTCATCAGATTATACTAGGTAATTTCTTCAAATTCCTGAAACCTTTTGAAATCTCGTATACAGTGAAAATATTGAATATATTGTTGATGTATTGGGTAAAAATATAAAATTTTACCTGAGTAAGGGGTAGGAGAACAAAAATAATACAAATCCTTATATCAGGAGGCCTCCAATTCACAAAAATTATCTTTACGTAATTATAATTGATGTTCCCTAATTAATTCAGTAGAATATTTAAATAAATTCAAGAAAATTTTAACGCTGAATTCAAGTGAATTTAATTAAATGTCAGAAAATCCGAGGGAAAATTCAAATAAATTGGGGTGAGTTCAAGTGAATGCGATATAATCAAAAAGAATTAAGGTTAATCTGAAGAACTCAAGGTTAATCTGAAGAACTCTATTAACTTTAACTAGGTTATCAAGTGAACAATTCTTTTGAATGAACTTACTCATCAACTATTTGGGTAAATATATATTTGATATCACAGGCAGTAAGTTGGTTTAAAAGAAGGGGTATCTACCTACATATATGTCAGAAGTAATTTGGATTGTTCAGATTACATTATTTTTCCGATATGGAAATAGGAAATGCGATATTTAATAAATAATGCTATAATACTTAAGTTTTTGAGCTATACATTATTATACATTTATTTTTCTAAAGTTTCTCCTGTTATGTATATAATACGAATATTGAAACTATTTATTATATGGGTATATATTTGATTAGCGTTACTGTTAATTATTTTAGTCTTTATTATGATATGCACTTATAATATAACGTATACTTTAGAAGTAGCGTTTGGAAAAGTAACTCGAAAAAATTTAATAAATCTCATGAACAATGGGAACCTGATGATAATTCAAGTGCACCGAAATGCAGCAATATAAATAGCACACCTCTCGTCTCCACTTCCAGTAACCGTATTATAAATTGTCCTGTCGCAGTATATTTCCATAATACCAGTGGCATAGTTATTGCCTGCTATATTAACGGTTTTACTGCGATAATGTGACCGTTTCACATCAAATTGTTTTAGGAAGCTATTAACTTACAGCCACGAGTCAGGAAAGATTGGTAGTTCCGTTTTTGCCGTTTCAAGCAGATCAAGTTGAATTTTTTTGTATCGAAACAAAACAAGATTCAAGAGAATTAACATGGTGAACATTTCCCACGTGGTGCGTAAATCTTAATACATGAAGTTAATTTCATTTGCAGTTAAAGATTACTTAGAAATTGCTGTAAAGATTATATTTTGTTGTTTCTGTGTATTATATTCA
>NC_046659.1:95767826-95815802 GCF_010883055.1 Belonocnema kinseyi | reverse complement strand
AAAAACTAATACAAAAAAAGTCCATATCTCGCGTGGCCCCGGTGCGAATTTTCCATTGGGCCATAGTCGGGGCAACTTTCTCGGAGTTGGACTAACTTTGCCACCCATGCATTGGCCAACATACCGAAATGATAACTATGTCCCCACTCTGTTTGCCGACTATTGGCTACCATGGTTGGCCCAACCATGACTACTAGAAGTCGGCCCAACAGCGAAATTATAACTTTGGCCCGACCATGTTAGCCGACTATTGGTACAATATCCATTACCAAAATCGGGCCAACTATGGAAATTACACGGAAAAAAAATATCCATTAAATTTTATAGAACTAATCTTATAGTAGAGAATATGATGGGTAATTTAAAATCATTTGAAATATTTTGAAATTCATTTATAAAATTTTTTCTCTCTTCATTAAAAAGAATTTTTAAATCCCTTTATGCCGATCTCTGGGCCGGTAGTCGGCGTTACTCGTTAACGCAAGATGTCCCATAGTTGCCCCTATGTAGATCCATGTTCGAGCCATTGTTAGGCCAATAGCCGGCCTAATTTCTTCAGAACTTTGAATCCCTTTATGCCGATCTCCGAGTCGACTTTGGCCCAGAGTTGGGCCGGTAGTCTGGGCTACTCGTTAACAAAAGACGACCCATAGTTGCCCCGATGGTTGGTCCATGTTTGGACCATTATTGGGCCAATAGTCGGCCTAATTTCTTCAGAACTTTGTTAATCCCATGATGCCGATCTCTGGGACGATTTTGGCCCAGAGTTGGGCCAGTAGTTGGATTTACTCGTTAACGAAAGATTTTCCATAGTTGCCCTGATGGTTGGTCCATGTTCGGGCCAAAGTTGGGCCAACAGTCGGTCCCACGTTGTCTGCTAACGTTGGCTGTTTAGGTTGGGCCGACAAAAGTATCTTATAAATATAAAAGGTGGCCAACTTTGGCTGCCGATCTACGGCGGGCCAAAGTAGGTCCGACCTTGGACCAACGCACCTGCTCTGGGTGCCGACCTGAATTCGCACCTAGGGGAACGAAAGTAAGACTACCCAAGCCTTCATTATCTCAAAAATAAGAGTTCATAAACTACAAAAAGCAATTGAAGTCCACCTTGAAGAAAATAAAATCCTTTCTACTGAGGTTGTTATTTCGAGTCCCCGTTTTTAAGTTATTCATAAATAACCTAAATTCAAATATTGCGAGGCGTAACGCTAATTGTTTCAACATAAAAAAATCTGCCGCGCGCGGCTCGCTTCGCTCGCAAATTTGAGGGCGCCTAGGGCGCGCGACGGTTGAATCTCGCGCTTCGCGCTCGGACATACTTACACCTCGCGCACGGATAATTGTTCTTTGCATTTGGAATGCTTGAATCACACTTTATCAAAAAAATCTCTTCTAGATGGGAGTATTATTATGCGTTTTCATATTATGAATTATCTACCTAATTAAGTATAGTCGAAGATTAAGTTTCTCAAAGCTCTGTAGGCTTTGAGGTACACATTCTCATCGTAACACTCGCGCTGCGCGCTCGATTTTTGACAGACATTTGAATTTTCGATTTTTCAAGAAAATTCAATAATTTGTTATGATAATCTTGTAGGGCTTTCAAGAAGAAATGTTTTTCTTCTCCTGACTTTTTTTCATATCGTAAGTCTTTTGGCTTAAAACTTTGATTTTCGGTTAATTGAAAATTGTTTGAAAATGCTATAACTCAGAGAATTTTCATTTTATCGGAATAAGTTATTAGGCTAAATTTTTTTTCTTTTTAATACTATAAATATCCGCACATAGAACTTTCTAATTCAGAAAAAAAGTGGTCTCAAAAATTTTCAAAATGCGCTCACTTTTTGAATTTTCATCAAAAATGGCTGGTTAACGAACTTTTCCTTTCTTTTAGGACCTAAAAAAAGTGTGCCAAAGATGGGTTTGATCCGTTCATTTTTTCGAGAGTTACCGTGTTTATGGACGGACGGCCGGACGGGCAGACAGACAGATGCCACCGTGAAAACTTGATTATCGGATTCAGGGGGTCTCGAAACGTGGAGATCCGTTGAAAAATTGTAATGTCAAATTTCCGAAAATTCTAATACTTTCTCAATCATAAATGATGAGAATGTAAAAAGTTATGAATAAATCCATCAAATATTGCAGTGTATAAATTACGTTACAGCAATATAAAGTGATTTTTTAATACTCACATAGTCAGTAGTAATTAAAATATGGAAAAATAAAATGTAAGTTACGCGACGTAGTACCTACTTCTTGTTTCTTGCATATTTTACTTTATTTTTGGCTTGTTTGGTTACTAAAATCTAAGCATTGTCTAAAATAAAAAGAAATATAGATACAAATAATAAAGTGCGCCAATATACATTAATTTTTCACTGTTTTAGAATTTTTATTTTTATACTATTTTATTCAAATTTCTTAGTTTTCATTTTACAAGTTTTACTCAAATTATTTAGTGGGATGTTTTTTCCTTGAGAGCTAGAGAAGCTCGTATTAATAGTTATTACAAATTTGACGCAATTTAGGTAGAATTTAGGCACTTTCTACGGCACAGCTTTGTTGTTTCCAATGATATATTTCTCTCACCGCTGAATTCTGATTTAAGCTCAGAATTATATTCTAATATGCATAATTCGATCAATTATTGATGCTTATGATTCCCATTTTACTCATAATTATATCATTTAAATATATAAAATACATAAGTGAATTAAATATAAATACTTATAAATATTTGAAAAATGAATAATAAGATTATTCATAACCGAAGCATTGGTTCGAAAAACACGCGTTATACGAACAGAGTTTTTGACTGATTGGAATCTATGTTGATACTCTTATTTTTTTGTATTCAAAATTTTGTCCGCGATAGCACTAAAATCAGTAATGTTTAACTTTGACGTTAAAATTTAAATACTGGTCAATACTAGGTTATGAATTACCCAGTAATCGTGATGTCAATTTTCGTGCTTTTGATCTGGTTTAAATTAATATAAATTTAATTTGATACTAATGCTGGACATAAATGGTTTTTAACATTAGATTATAAAAAAATCTTTATTTGATAAGCTTTAAACATAAATTAAATACTTAATAATTTTTAAAAATTAAACTATAATTTGAGTACATACAAAAAATTGAACAATAATTGATTTCACAAAACGATTCTAAATCTCCTGTGTGGAAAAAGCCCCCCCCCCCGGGGGGGGGGTAGGTCCTGGTACAATAAGGTTTCTGGTCGGGGACTGGCCGGGCTATTTTTGTTTTTTAAGAGCCTAGCCGCGCGCTGGTAGGAGACTCGCTAGGCGAAATTATGTCAAAACCCCAGTCGGGGGCTGATTGGGCTCTGATCGGGCAAATCTTATGATCGAATGCTTAGAAGGTAGCTGGCCGGGCGCTGATTAGCAATAATAAAATGGTTAAACTTCGTTTATAACTTAATTACTTTTTCTGATTTCATTAAGAAATGGATGTGTATGCCCGCATGGATGTTCCCCGCGTGGAAATATATTGGTTGAATATCTTTTTGACACCACAAATTTTAAGGTTTCATGAGTTCAGACTTACAAACAATGAATTTTGTGACAAAAAATCGACGACATTTTTTAAAAATTTGAACTGTTTTTTTTTTTAAAGAAAAAATTTCTAAGTTCCATCTTTATGAAAAATTGAAGATGTTCAGAAAAAATCACATTTTATGTAAATATTAAACGTTGTAAAATAGCATAAAACACGTAAAATCCAAACCTTACACGAAAGTTAAAACAATTTTATTATCAAGAAATTTTCAACATTCACGCTTAAATTTCTGAGTTCTGTCGTTAAAAATTTTAAATGCTCATAAAAAATCCCATTTCCTGTCATTGTAAAATTCCTAAATAAATATTCCTGATGAAAGTTCGTGTATTTTATATTCACATAACGTTGCATAATAATACATAATTAGAAAAAGAGAACTGAACATTTTTTACTTTATCTTTTCTGAAGTGTAGCTTATGGGGATGCTTTTTTTAACGAGTTTTAACTTGTCGGTTTAGCGCAGTGGTTAGCACTCCCGACTGCTAGGCGATAGATTTAGGTACATAGATGTAGGTTCGATACCCCGTAGCGTTATAAATTTTATTTGTAATATAATGTTTAAAAATGTAATATATGTATTAACTTTAAACAGGATTATTAACATTTAAAGTCAATATACTCGTAATCATTTAATATTTATTTTTTTAATACCTTTTTTGTCTCAACGACTACGCGAAAATAGTTAATGTTGTCTGTGTGCTGGGCGTCTGGAATTTCATATATTAATATGCTTTAATTCTACAGTAAAAAAGAATCAAATCGATCCCCTAATGCTGTGACAGATGCTCTTCGTACAATTGAAACCCGAATTATTTAAATCTAGTAAAGCACCAAATCTTGTCCGGGCCACGGTCGGGCTCCCCGGTCAGCTCCCGACCAAGCTCTGTGGCCGGACGCTGGCCAGCGCAGCGTGACAATGCTGGTCGGATTCCGACCAGAAACCCCGGCCACAGCCCGAATTAAAGTCGGGCTCTCCAGCCGTAGAATAGCCAGCCCCCGACTTAAATTTCCACCCGGGCTATTCAAAATCAAATAATTTGAAGATTTTAAAGTTGAAAATTGTTCTATCATTATTAAACGCTTTTATTCAAATTCAAGTCCTATTTAAATATTGTTTCAGTATGAAATATTACATTTTTAACACAAGGTATTAAAAATGATTTAATTAACAAACATTTTGATTTAATATTTAGCAATATTTGACTGCTCATTAAAAATAATGAATTGTACATCAAATATTCAAAACTATACAATTTAAAACTGAAATTGTTTGAAATCGAAAGACTTGTTGTAAATTTAGACTTTGAACTTTACAATCTTAAGTATGGATACCATTCAAAAAAATTTTTATGTGTAAATGAAAGTGTTAAATTGGTATGTATAAATAAAAATTGAATGATTGGACGACTGCAAATTTTCGACGGTGTGAAATTCCCGTAAAAGAAAATATTTGAAATACAGAATTCCCAAAATAATAAAATCACAGACAATTAAAAATTATCGTCAGTTTATAGCATTACCTAATTTGAAAATTAAAGATAATAGATAATTCCTGAAATATAATTGCCGACATAATAAAAAAGGAAAGTCTAGGCGGTCGAATTCAGTTGAATTTCCGAATAAAAAAACGAAATGAAACATAGATTTCAGTGAGTCGACATCAGTGCTTATACAACGTTCTTTGCGTCAATGTTGTAATTATATTTTTAAATATCTTGTTTTACCTTCAGTTGTTTTCAAGTTTAGTAAAATTTTATAACTAATGAAGGAAATATTACTGCTTCAGTCATTTGTTCTAATAGATATTTCTAAACATAAGATGGCTGTAGTAGAACGAATTTGTACGGCTGCGTCAGACAGAATTTGGTTGGGGTAAATAAACCATACGCACGGCTCTCAGCTGCACCTCCCATTGAGGAGATCTAAGCATACCGTTTGGATAGTCTAATGCTATGCATGCCTGATATAAAATGCTAATGAGGATGCATCCTCCATACGGCAGTAGAGTTGAAATTAATTTAAAAATTTGATTTTTTTGTACTTTCATTATTATTAATAATATAAAACTATGATTTCGTTAAAAAGTATTTTTCAAAGATACACCGAAAAAATAAAAATCGTCTTTGTTTTACATTGCGTTGAACTATTCAAAGAAATGTGTTATAAAGTTCTATAAAATTTAAAGGCCGGGGTGACGTAACCTCGATTCAAAGGAAGGGTATACGAAAAACGTAAAATAGTCCTATAAAATCCAAAATTCCAGCTAAAATACAGTCTATATCGAAGAAGTTTTGAAACCAACTTTTCGCCGAAAAAAATTAATCTTTTGTATTATTATATTATCACTTTATACTTTAATATTTGTTCAGATGTTTGAGTACACAATTATTTGGTATTACACAATCACTACATTATTTATAATCGCACGCTATGAAAATTTTTATATTACGCGGGTTTGAGAACCCTATACGTTTCGCATTCCTAACGCCTAAAGCCTCGCGGCTAACCTCGCTTCAAGTAGAAAGAAAAAAATCTGAAATATAACCTACAGCTGTGCAGGACCGTCTGTAAATTTTTGTGACCCATTCTATGCAAAATTTTGCTAAGCACAAATTATTATTGAATATTTTATGTAAGTAAACAAGATTTTAACTAAATTCAAAAATATTTTAAGATATTTTAAATGATTTTAGAGAAATCAATATATAGAGGAGAGTACCTAAATATGAGATACCAACTCTGTTTGGCATGATTGCCGGAATTCTATGGACTGAATTTAAAAGTAATATATATGTCATTTTAAAGGAAATTTAGTTTGCCAAAGGAGCTCAAATAAAAAATTTTATTAGCATTTTTTTTATGCTGAAAATACAAAAAATGTAAAAAAGTGCTTTTTCCAAACTCGTCAAACTATTCTCATAATATAAGATAGCTCAGGAAATTGCTAATAAAATGAAAAATAAAGTATTATTTTTAATGAAAAACTTTATTCTATGTTTCCGAAGTATAAATTTACTGCTATTTAGATATATTTAGTTTTTTCAGTTGTCACAAACAGTTTTGTTACCAATTTCCCCCGCGCACTCACAGTTTTATAAAAACCACAGGTATCTCATTTTATGATAACCACACCGTGCAAATACGCACTTACTATGCCTGACCTATACAATGAAAAACTTCTACACTATGGATATTTTCCTACTTAGTTATTCAATTCCCATCACTCCAGGCAAACTTTAATGTTAAATACATATTTAATGAATAATAAATAGGGTTTAAAGAATTCCCTTCCAAGAACTCGACCACCATTGATTTCACAAAAAGTTCGCCTGTAATCTTTAGAAGCCCAATGTAAAATGGATTATACCACGAAATTACTCTTTCTTTAAGGGCTACAAGTTAGTGATAGAACCAACAGAGTGGCTCTCTTAGTTTAGCTGATACCCCGCTATTTCATATTACGAGAATATCTCATATTCGAGTACTCTCCTCTATATTTTAAGAAATTTAATCGATTTTAAATTATTTCTAAAAATTTCCGAAGATTTCAAGAGATTTAACAGACTTTAAAAATTCAAGTACATCATTTATATTTTAAAATTACTTTAAAATATTAAAACTCATTTAAATTCTACTGAAATTCCTCAAAAGTTCTTCAAAATTACTTAAAATCCCTTAAATTCGTTAAAAAAATCTTGAACTCTTTTAAATATTTTTAAATATTTTGAAAGCTTTTGAAATTCAATTATAAAATTTAAAAATGTTTAAATCAAATAACTCCCTTTAAATCCCTTGAAATTCCTTAAAATCTGTTTTAATACTTAAAAATATTTTTAAATTACATGAAGATCCTTAAACTTAAATTTCTTTTCAAAATTCATTTAAAATGCTTTGTAATATTTTAAATTCCTTTACCGATTTTTTAAACTATATCAATATCATTGAAATGCTACAAAATCCCTTAAAATCACCTTAAATCTTTTGAACTCATAAAAAGTATTTTAAAGTCTTTGAAATCAGGCGTAAAATAACGAAATTACATCAAAATCCTGACCTATTGTATACATAAAATTCAAATATTATTCTGAAGATACAAAAATGAAAGGTAAATAAATGTTAAATACATAATTTATTAAGAAATTGTTTAATAGAATATTTAATAAAACTTAATCTAGCACGAATTTTGGAGTTAGGTAGAAATCTTCTTCACTAACCTCATTTGCTATAAAACAAGTCTGAAGACGGCGACTAATGCCGAGTAGACGCGCACCACACCAGTTCATCAATCTCGTATAACATGCACGGTACAATACATCGATTGGTATGGCTGAATCAAGCAAACAGCCGGATGCCCAATGCAATACTTAAACGCAGTGTTCTTTCAAATAGATAGTTCATAAAAGTATACGTCCAATACAGCCATGATACCGACGCATAACATTCTTCTACCTACACTATAATATATTGATATTTTAATCACACTGAGAAAAAAATGTATTATTCGCAACAAAACCATTTTGTTGAACTGTTTTTGTTGTCAGAGAAAAATCTTGGTTGTTGGAACAAAATTATTTTGTTGGACAAACAAAATATTTGATTTTTAACACAAAATTATCTTGTTAAGCCTTATTTTCTTGTACCGAATAAATTTATTTAGTTAGGTCAACGAAAGATGCAATCACGCATGCGCACTCGTTCAATGGGACCACGTGCACAAGTATGCAAGTTAATTTCCATGATGGCGGACAATACCGGTGAAGTCGCGTATTCCGGTAACGTCAAACGTGCTGCTTAAACTAATTTGAGTGAATAAACATTATGGATAACGCGACCCGTCTAATTCTTTAGGAATGGGGCCTACACTGTCTCATCTCATCGACATCTTCAAAAGTAAGCATCCAAATCATAATCTAAAATGTTGATGTAAACGCACGTTTTCAAACTTTGATACTTGATACCTTGAAAATAAAGTAGTTTAATTGTCAATTTATTGTAGAGTGTAGACAATTTTATCTTTCTTTTCGTAGAGCATGGCATTGATAAAGATGCGTTTGAGGCTCTCACGCCTGAGAGTACTTTCATTGAAAAAATCTTGGCATATGAAGTGCTTGGAATACAAATAAAATTGGAACGAAAGCTACTAGATTACACCGTCTTAAGGGAAAAGTGTATCTCCAACTGAACATCGAATGATTCCGGTTTTGAGACTACAAAAAGTATGTTTTTGACCAAAACATATTTAGCAACGCCAACAAAACTATTTTGTGTATACAGCAGAACAATTTATTTAAGACAACAAAGTAATTGGGTTGACATTACAAAAATGTTTTGTTAAGTTAACAAATAAATTTTGTTAAACCCACAAAATATTGTATTGGGGTGACAAAAGAATTTTATTGCCTCAACAACAAAATTTGGTTATGCTAACAAAACAATTTTGTTTGGCCAACAAAAGGTCTCAACAAAAAAATTTTGTTGGCTCGACAAAATAGTTTTGTTGCACAAGAGCAACAAAATTATTTTGCTCAGCCAAAAAAAATTTTGTTGTTCCAGCCAAACAGTTTTCACAGTGCACATATCTAATACTACACTTTTTCGAACTATCATTTCAGTCAAACAAACTTGCCTTGTCATATTAGGCTTCGTGATTTTCTTATACGTAGGTTATAAATCTGAAAATCGTATGGCTGAGAAAGTACAATTTTCTTTCGAATTCAGTTAGAAATTCTCAAGCAAACTCGGATTACCATTAAGATTGTAGGGTCCAGCGATGCAATTTTTTAAAAGATAAATATAATTTTCTCCGTAGGGCGTAAAGTTGCATGTAACGGGCGTAAAGTTTTATAACGGCCCAGCGGCGGAGAGCGCATGTGCGGATGCCCTTGGGTTGGAAACGGCTGCATTACACCTTCACGTGCATGCAATGGCTCGTTTTCAAGGGGAAGGGGGTCGAACAAAAAAATATATAATAATAATATAATTTTTTTTTCGTTTTATATTTGCTCTTTCAAAATAAAAAACATGACTGCTATATCAGAAAAATTTGAATGGTTATTGAACTGTAAAGTGAGACCCTCTTATGGAGTTCCTGTGCGAGGCCGCTTCTTCAAACGATCCTCGTGTAAAATAAAGCTACCGCGCGTTAGGTCCTTTTCTTCGCGGACGGTAAAATACTGTAACATTCGTATATTATAGTAGAAATCTATGCACACGTTCTGTGTGCATAGAGATAAACATAGGGAAACCAGGCACTTGTGCATATGTATGTACGTATGCTATATTTCTGTATAGGTATATGAGTATACAAATAGATAGTGGGTATGATTTGCCGGAATCGGCTTTGCGGCAGGGAGATATATCATGGCTTTTGTAGCTTTGATTCCGGCCGGCGATGAAAATAGGGGTCACTGTGAGTTTCGGTTGAATTTTCGGAGCTCGGTGAAAACGAATCGTTGTGCGAGATTCGCTTGTGTTTCACCGCGTGAGGTACATATTACCTACATCGAGTGGTGAAAAATGAATGTATTAATTTGCACGCGAACACAAAGTAAATAACGAATCCAGCGATTAAATTTCGTCCAATACTTCCGCACGTTCAATGCTGACATTATTAAATTATATTTGAATCTTTTATTTTGCACTTTATGACTGCTTTTAAAATGTATAAGTAAAGCAAAAAATACAATCAGAAGTTAAGTAGGTTGAGAAGTACATTTAAGAAAATTTGTCCTCTTAAATTAAGTCAAGTGTCTATTTGTACGACTATCATGTAACGCCGTTCCAGGACCCAGGCCTCAATCATTTTGAAGGATTGTGTAATAGGGAGATCTAAAATGCATGGCAATATTTGTTTTCATGCTAGAAGGCAACGACCCCCCCCCCCATTTTATTCCAAATACGAAAAAAAATTTCCTAATTTTTTATTTTAACAGGTGTCGGTTTTGACTTGAAGTTTTCCATGTAAAATGCATGGGAAAATCACTTTTTTGAGTTTTTAGAATAATTTTTAAGGGTTTGAAATGGTTTGAATTGGTTATTACTATTAGTCTAGTGGATTATTTATTAACATTGGTTAATTAATTTTTCATTATTTAAACAAAGGGAATTTGTTTAAACAATTTTGTTCGAATATTGGTTTTTCCCCCTAAAAATTATTATTATTGGTCTAGTGGGATATTTATTAACAGCAGTTCATTAATTTTCGATTGTTTGAACCAATAGAATTGGTTTAAATAATTTTTTATTGAAAATTATTAATATTTCTTTAGTTAAATATTTATCAACATTGTTTGATTAATTTTATTAAAAATTTTTTTTGTAATAAAAATTATTACTGAAATATTACTGATAAATAAATTATTATTAAATTAATTATTAATCAGTAATTAATTATGACTGATAAATATTCCACTAGACCCACAGTAATAATTCCTATTTAAAAAAAAACGAAACGAAATTATTTAAACAAATTCCATTTGATTAAATAATTGAAAATTAATGAACTAATGTGAATAAATATTCCACTTGACCAATAGTAATAATTTTTAGGAAAAAAATGAATTTTCAAGCAAAAAATTATCTAAACAAATTTAATTTGTTTAAACAATAAAAAATTAATGAACCAATGCCATTAAATGTTCCACTAGACTAATAGTAATAATTTTAAGGGGGAAAATAATAAATTTTCGAAATTTTTTTTTTAAATTTCCATTCGTTTAAATAATTAAAGATTAATTACCCATGATAATAAACATTCCACTAGACCAATACAGTAGACTCTAACACACTTCTCGTTTTCCGATTTCCTCTTCGTTCGCTCGCCCACACTCCTTGCCTCATTTCACCCACAAACATGCACTCCGAACAAGGCACCATACCTTTTGTTCTGTCAAACTGTTTACCAAATACCTTAACCTATATTGTGACATTTTTTAAAAAGAATTTCAATGGAGCCACCAACAAAAATACGTAAAAAAAGTGAAAGGCTCACTTCTGGAACATTTGAAAACGAAATTTTCGGGAGCTTAACTTCATAAAATTACTCATTTGAAATCCTGAAATTTTCATATTGTCTCGTTTTCGAAAAAGTACTGAAAAAATTTAAAACTTAGCATCGATAATTAATCTTGAAATTTCAGAAATTTGCGTTCTGATATTAACAATTATCTTCTTCAAGATCCAATTAGATTGAAATTTCACAATTTTAATTATGAATTTCGCAAAATTCATAATAAAATGAATTGCCCCACAAAAAGGTTTTCGTTTCGGTGCCACTGAAGGGAATGTTTCCTTTCACCGAGCATACTGGACAAAGCTGTACGGCGCTTGAGAGCGTTTGAATTTGTGCGCGCATCATGTGGCTCTCGCGTATCGCGGGAGAGAGGGTATTCTGACACTTCGTGTTCGTTTCCCCTACAGCCCCGAAAACGAGAAGTGCCGTAGAGCCTACTGTATTAATAATTTTAAGTAAAAAAGGCCAGAATACAGTGCTTAAAAGGTCGATTTCATGAAAAACTGCTGACATTTTTTGTTTTAAGGATAGTTTTCAGGTACTCGTGGAGGTGTGTTAGAGGTGTCAAACCCATATGTCTGATACATTAAATTCTTCGTTGGATAATTTTCAACAGGTCCCCATACTCTCCTGTCACATATTAACAAACCCTAAAAAAGTATTCCAAAAACTAAAAAAAGTAATTTTTCTCCATGCTTTTTACATGGGAAACTTCAAGTCAAAACCAGATCGTTGCCCTCTAAAAACACAGAGCGTTTTTGAGCCACACTATTTTGTACGCCAGGGTATTAGTATATCCTTAGCCTAAATTACATTAAATTAATATTAAAATTTTATAATAATCATATTTACATACAACTAGAGATCGAAAGCACAATCTAATGCTTACTGTAGTACTCAAATTAATTTTTTTTGTCAATAATGATTTTGAATGAGCTATAAAGGAATTTAGGAAAAAATCTAGTCCCCGAAAATGATGCAAGCTAGGGAAGGGGGGAGGCAAACTTACAGACTATAACAACAAGAGTAACAATTTTGCATATTTTCTTATGTTCTAGTGACATAAATCTTCACCAGATTAATGTCAGTGCGTAGTGCGTTGGAGAAAATCGATTTTCAAGAACTTTAGCAAGCGACCCGATAACCCTCTTGTATTTAATCAGCTTACATTATACTTGGGGTACACTAAGCTGGTTTAAATTCTCGCCGAAGTGTAAACTTCTTTTCAGCCTCCCCACCTGCCATCATTCTCAAGTTAAAATCCTAGTGGCTAAAAACATCTGGAGACAAAAACTTATGATGTTTCGTTACAGGACCAATCGAAATGATTGGAGGTCTAGAAGAAAAATAAAAAACCTGACATTATATTTGCAGAAAAAATATTTTTGGATTTCATAAACCAAATAAGTGGATAATATGAATTACGTCAAGGATATTACAATACCTATTCGGAAGAGTTAATCCTATTTAGACTTAATCCTATTCGAATGTGCATGTACAAATTTAGATTACTGCAATCGCAGATCCTTTTGCCAAGCGGAGAATGTAATAGAAACCACGAAACTCCTCGTTCTCCTTACCTCAGCTTAATTGCTATAGTGATCAGTGAATAAATAATGTTGCTCGTATTTTAACGAAACGGATCGTTCGTACATAATTAGATTATAAAGGGACAAACTCATCAAGGATTCGTTCGATGTTTTCGGTCTAATAATTCCGAAAATAATGTGACATTTCAGTTTTCTTAAAATGGAATTACCCCATTGATAATTCAAAGGGGTTTGTGAAGTAAAATCTATCAGTTTTCATACTCTATTTATGTATATAATTTTACGACAATTCTATGTGTGAGATATTCATGCCGCATTTAAAACATATTTGTCTGGATTAATTTATCGAAACGCGGCAAGGTGCAAAAAAGTGTAGGGGCATTTAAGGTGTCTAAGAAACCTTTCTTCTTTTTGGTAAATGCTTTTAGCCTAACTTCATTTTGTAACGCGAGGTTTCTTCAGAGCTTACCTCATGATTTTTATCGACCGTCGGACTTGATAGTTATGATCTCTTTTCACGCACGTCACCTCAGCTACTTTATTATTTTCCTCTTTTTTCTCATTCTCGCCCTCAAATACAGTTTTCATGTTCACAGCAACATTCTTACTGACAAGGCAGTGGGTATTAGGTATCGCTTTCCTAAGAGACGCCAAAGGCACAAAAATAAGGGTGTTAAAGGCGTAAAAATAAGACTGTGAGCCGTTCAAACGAGGACCTAGTCAGAAAAAGATACGTGTGTTTCTGGACGATAAGGCCTTCCTCTGTCCCATTTCCTTTTACTTCCTGGTGAAGAACAACCTTTTATGGTAGGCTAAAAAGCTTCATTCGTCTTTTTCTTTCCGGGTGTACATAACAAGATATTCCTAAATGAAATGTAAACCCTCGTGTAAACCCTTCTGAGCCCTATATTTTCAGTGATGGAGAAGTTATCCTAAGAAGGAACGTATATACTCTAAAAGAACATTTCTGTTAAGAAATGAAGTTATTACTTAAGGTATTTTTTTCATGTTAAAATTTCGAGTAACAAAATTAAATAAATTTCGTTTGACGTTCATTTTTTAAATTTATTTTTTATCATAATTTATTATAAAATTACAGTTATGACTTTACCAAATTCACATTTTCGCAATTAATTCTTTGTAATAATTTTACAGAATTGCAGATTTGATTAAAAAAATGACTATTTATATGTATATTATGTTGTAAATGAATGTGATCCTCAAATAATCTCAGAAAAAAATATGTTCAGGATTTAAAGTAGAACAATCCTCTATTTAATAGCATTCACAATTGAAAATTTAAATACTGAAAATCAAACAAATTTCCAAAAAACTTGGAAAATTATATAACTTACGATTCAAAATGTTTGGCATGGAAAATAAAATGAAAAGCCTTGATAATAAGTTTATCTAAACATTTAAATTTCCTGGCTTGATAAAAGGATTAATTTAAAGAAACGGACCTTTACTTGTAATAACCGAATAAGCTGTTTCTGGCGCCTCCTGTCGTATTCAAGAAGGCATCATTTTGTGTTTTGCCTCAAAACCAAAAGGTACCGTTACTTTTCAAAAATAAGTATAATTTTTATTGAAGAAAAATGTAATGCGTTACATACCTTTGCTTTACGTTTTTAGGTAATTCTCTGTTTTTAAAATAAAAATAATTGTCTATCGACAAATTTCTCATTTATAATAATTCAATTAATAATAAGATAGCTGCACTGAAATACAGAGAATTACTCATATAATAAAATTAATATTTTTGCGTTTCACTAAATGAATAAGAAAAAAATCTACCCACTGCGCGGACAGAGAAGCTTCAGGATGTTTAACACATATTTCCTACAAGAAAAAATATTTTCATTAAAGTTCTACAACATTGATGTTAGCAAGTAATGAGTATATTCATGAATAACGAAAAATTGCAAGTAACGGATGTCAGCGTCCGAGCGCACAGTGCTTCAGAAGACCAGGTTATATGGCCAGAAGTCTGAAAACACATACAAATTCACAACAATGAATTCCAAGGACACCTATGTATATTATTTTATAGGCCATTGATTCCAAACCGGAAGTCATAATTTCAACCAAAAAAATGGCAGACGAGTATTTAAAAAAAATTTTGGATTTACTTGAAACGTGGTATCTAGGACACAGTCAAAACAAAGTGTCAATTTAACGCTAATTTCAGGGCACTAATTTCAGGTGTATGCATTTGGTGTATGAAACGTCACCCACTGTCAATTATTTCGCCAGTTTTGCGGCAAAAACAATTGACGAGTTTCGTACCCCATCTACGAGCGAGATGGAACACCATATTGAAATTAAATGCAAAAATGTGTTAAAGACGTTGTCTACACAATGTATTTAACTTTTGTTTAATTGCAAAATTACATTCTTATTTAAATTGTAATTTGTTTTTAGTGTATTTGTGCATTTTTATTTTCAATCATAAACACTGCGGTGTTCGGGGAACTTTCTGTGGAAGTTCCTCCTAGCCTCAGACGGTAAACGCTTTCATCATCAGCCGATAATTCTGTATTGCCTTAAGTCTCAAATATTTGACAGTTACGTTTGATGAACAAATGCACGAAAAACAAGTTCAGATAAAAAAGTTTAATAAACAATAGTTAAATTGTTGGTAACTGAACTGCAAGCTCTTCATTCAAACTTTGCGCATGGGGATTGGTATTTTCTTGGTAGAGAAAGTGTCCTTTCCTTTTTTGCACAAATTTAAACAAATTAAGACGAAAATAATACAGACATATGAAGGCGAACAGTCAGTCTTTTTTGAGAAATTAGGTACTTCCGGTGTACAGTATATAAACCACTTGGAAGAATTCATTAAGTAGTTACGTTGAATCGGTTCAATTTGTACATTATGTAAGTGTAACATTCGAATTTCTGAGTTCATTTGGAACTTTCTTTTAGTTCGGATTTACAAAACGATCTGCATCTAGAGAAAAGCTAAACTACCTATAGAATATCCAAACATTTGTTTGATTTTAAATAATGTCAAATATTCTTTTCTTTGAATCAAAGAAATGATTTGTTTGATACTGCTGTCTGCTTATTTAAAAAAATGTATTCAAACAAAGTATTGACAACAAAATGATTTCTTTAAACCAAATTAGGCAAATAAAAATTAGTATAAAATAACTCATTTGATTAAATAAAATAGTTAGTAATTTAATAGTGGAGAAATGTCAATTGCTTTGTGAAAATATTTGAATTTATTTAAGGCAGTGTATTATATTAAATAAAATCAGGTTATATTAAAATGTGAAAAGTGAGAAATAAAAGTTTCATACAGGAAAGCGATTTTGTAACAATTTTAAGCTTTATTAAAACAATAAGAAGGTAATATTGTGAAATTTGTCAATAGGCTAAGTCATATGATCCTTGATCGTAATACGTCATCTCCATTAATATCGATATGTATTTACAAGTTCCTCTTTAAAAAGGCAAAACCATGAATTATTTGCACACATCTTCTATTTTACCTTACTGTTTTCACTTTGAAAATAATTCCTATAATTATTGTGCTCAGTGCCAGGTCTGGGCTAAGACAGAACCCCTAGACTAGACGCTCTACATAAGGTCATACATGGGCCTGATCAAATCTTCAAGACTAGACAGTCTAGATAAATCGAGACTTGGCCAGACATGTAACCAAACTGCCAGGACAATATACCGCGGTTTGAATTAAAAAAATCCGAAGTAAATATACTATTAAGGTATCAGAAATCGCTCGAAAACTTATCAGAAGTTCATGACGCTGCTGAAGTAAAATCTACAGAGAATCGAAACTTGGAATATCTAATTGAATTGAACAGCTTTTTTATTGTTACTTTTTAAGATTTTAAATGAAAAATTTTGATTTTTCAAAACCATCAATTCCCAAAAAAGGCCTATCTTAATTTTTTGTATACTTCCAAATTTTATACTTTAAAATATTCTCCCAGAGAAAAATGATGAAGCCTATATGTGCTTTACACTGAGAAACCATTTGTTAGAATAAATTAAAAAATTGAATCAGAAATTAGTGTTGTATCGTTCAAAAATAGGGAAAAACGAGGTTTTATTACACTTATTCGTATTAGAGTACTGAAGTTTAATATTATCAGACAATTATTTAAAACACAAAGACGACAAGGTAGTATTCTAAATACTAAATATTATGAATCTCCATTTCAAGAATTAACACTATGAAAAAATGATATTCTTTTAACTGAGTTTTCGAAAAATGATTGGAATAAGAACAAAACTGAATATCATAATCTCGAAAGTGTATTTTAGAAATTGATATTGTCAATATGAACTTCAAAGAAACCTGATAAGCATAGCTAAATATGAAATCATTATTCTTGATTTTTCATATAGGTTCGTTTGATAATGCTCCTCGATTGTTTCCGCCCTTTCCAGAGATTTTTGCCAAATATTCCATAATGTAAGTTAGTCGTGCGGTTTAGTTGTTAGGGATTACGTTAGTGCTTTGGGCAAGTTCCCGGGGCAAAATTCTCATTCGGCAATCCTCTCTGCATACTCTGTCACGAAAAAGAGAGTTCTGCGCGAGGTTGAAGAGAGCTTTTCAGTCCTCGTTTTTCCTCGAAAACGCTCGAAAATTGCGAATTCGGAAATAAGTAGGATTCCGCGAGCATTAAAGAGGCTTTCGCGATATCCTAAAACTCTCTCCGTGCTCTGTCAAACCGAGTTTGCAGGATGATTTTAGAGTACTGAGCGAGCACGTAGCGAGATTTCAAACAAAAATTCAATATTTTCACAAGTGCTCGCTAAAGTGTCTTTAATGCTCGCGGAAGCCTACTTATTTCCGAATTCGCAATTTTCGAGCGTTATCGAGGAAAAACGAGGACTCAAAAGCTCTCTCTCACCTTGCGCAGAACTCTATTTTTCGTGACAGAATATGCTGGGAGGACTTGCCGAGTATTATGATTTTGCCGCGGGTTAGCTTCGAATCTCGCCGCAGTCGTTCCGATTTGTCGTAGCGATTAAGCGTGATACTTAATATAATAATAAAAATAATCATTGTACGCGTGTTTCCCTATATAATTTTATTTAATTTGTGTATTTATTTCCTCCTTCTGAAGGCTTAAGATTTTGGCGGAGTGAGTTATTTTTCATATAGTCGTTTGAGATTCTCATATGCTTTGTATGGCAACTTCAAAAGATATTTTCGCTCTTTCAATTAAAATGTATTGCTATCGTTTTAACTTCGCGTGTCAACTTTGATATAGTGAATTTCAAATTCTTGCAAGTTTTATAAAAGTGAATGCAACATCGTTTTCATTTGTTCAAACAAAACTATTAGTTTTGACGGCTGAAGACTGCTATAATTATTTTTGATACGCAAACCCTGTTTTCCCTATTTTAAAACGATATTATACTTAATTATCATTCATTTTTATCATTTATTCTAACAAAAAGTCTCTCAGTGTACATAAAATTATTAAAATATAATTTTAGTTTGATAGTAATAAATGCTTAAGTTAGAGCAAATAAAAGTTTTACACATTTAAGCTAATCGTTTTCTTAAGCTAAGTAATTGAATTTTTAAGACAAGGAAATTATTTTCTAATTATAATACACTTTTTGCTGAACATCACAAAATACTTTTTTCACTTGAAAAAAGATGCCCGATGGCAGAGAAAACAATATATTTAATTAACATTTTAAAAAAGTAACCAAAAATTTTCCTTGAATCATAGAAACTTTTCTTTGATCGCATAGCAATGCACAAATTTCTTGGTGCAAAGACACGCGTATTGTATTCAAATCAGAGAAAAGTTTTTTGAGTGTACACCGGAATAAGGCTAGAATATAGAGCTATATATTTTCCTAGGTGAAATCTACTATGCGAACCGGTATGGGTTCTTTCTGTTTTATACAGTGCAAGCTAGATAAGCAAAACAAATAGTGAGAACCTCAAACGAATTCACAGGGCATTAGCAAGTCCTATTCGTTCACCTCGACTTGAATTTAAATTTCTGTGGCTCCCAATCTGGTCATTCTTCAATAAAACATATACCACTCGGAAACTTATTCGTATGCAAAATTTCATGTCATCCACAGAATAGAAGGTGGGACCCATATTATTTCTTATAGTGATCTTAGTCGATACCCATGGCCAAAAAGGATCTTCAAAGTGAGAAGCAATTACTTTGGAATAATTTACTTTTCATTAAAGTCACTACGCACGGTGGGATGAAATGAAAAACCGGGGTTCAAAATAACTTGTAGAGTGCAATTCATTACCGATTTGGGATTTATTTTTTTTAGAAAAAGAGGAAAAAATGTCGATTTTTACGACTTTATTTTTCATCTTCTTGAAAAAATGTTTCCCTTGCTTAATCTCGCTTAAATTGGATGCACAGGAGTGCATGAATACAAAAATGGTTAAATTATTAAGTTAATTGTTACAAAAAAATTATATTAACATATAGCCAGAGTCATGGATTGTTTGTTCGCAAAGCATAATTGTGTATGAAAATTGCTTGTCTTCACCGTAAAAATGTCACTTAAACATAAAAATTTGTCACTTGATATTTGTTTATATGTCTTAAAACAAATTATATAAACAAATGCTTATCATTGGTAATTATGGTAAAAAAAGAATAGTTTTTCTTCTTAATCTATACAAAGTACCTTGTCCGTGAGTTTAATTTACGAAAATTTGTCAACCGACATTTGTTTATAATTTGGTTCAACAAACAATATATAAACAAATCCCTATTATCGGCATTTCTGGGCAAGTAAGGAATAGTTTTTTCTTCTTATTCTGTACAAACTATCTTTTCAGTGACTTTAATTGAACAAAATTTGTCAACCGATACTTATTTATAATTTTCTTCAACAAATTATACAAAATAATGCTTGTTATTGGCATTTATGGGCAAAAAATAATCGTTTTTTCTTAATCTGTTGAAACTATCTTGTCAGTGATTTTAATTATAGAAAATTTGTTAACCGATATTTGTTTATATATTTTTTAAATACATTATATAAACAAATGTCTATTATCGAAATTTACTGGCAAAAAATGTCGTTTTTTTGCTAAGTGACCCAAGTGATCCCAAGTTCACACTGGTTTTTTGTTTGTTTTTCATTTGATTTGTACATAACTTCATGAGAAACAAAATACAAACAAGTGACCCAGGTGATCCTAAGTTCACACTGGTTTTTCGTTTGCTTTTTATGGGATTTGTACATAACTTTATGAGAAATAAAAGACAAAAAAGTGACCCGGGTGATCCTAAGTTCACACTGGTTTCTCGTTTGCTTTTTATGGGATTTGTACATAACTTTATGAGAAATAAAAGACAAAAAAGTGACCCGGGTGATCCTAAGTTCACACTGGTTTCTCGTTTGCTTTTCATTGGATTTGTACATAACTTCATGAGAAACAAAAGACAAACAAGTGAAAGGTTTTTCTTTTGTTTCTCATAAAGTTATGTACAAATCAAATAAAAAACAAACGAAAAACCATTTTGAACTTGGAACCAGCTGTCAACTAATTTTCCCACAATTCTACTTTCGAGGATAGAACATTGATTCCGTCTCGTAATTCTTTGATATTAAGAAACATAGATAAGTTGATTTCAGTTACCTGCAAATAGTAAATTTGTTTCTTATAATTCTTACGTTTAGTTTTGAATTCGTTATCAATATTAATTAGACATTAAGTTACAAACATTTAATGAGATTTTAATCAGTTTCTTCATAGACCGCCGATTTTACATTTTTTTCAGGTTAATAGGTTAATTATGAGTATGCTCGCGTATTTAATACAATGTATACTTTGATTCGTTAGGAACTAAGGCTTAGTTCTCAACTTTGTTGAAGTCTATAATAAAGAAGGAACTGGCTAAAAAATAATTACAAAAATTACGTGCGGGAGTTTTAATTGTTGATTAATTATTGGTCTAATCTTGAATATGACTTCTCTTAAGGTCCCCATTCAAAATTTGTAGAATATTTCAATTCGAACCTCTGCGTTAAGTAACAAGAAATTATGTGATATCCTACTGAATTATACTAGAAAAAATAATGTGATTGGAAAGGATCCAAAAGAAATAGTGGAAGAAAAAATATTGCGCTACTTTATTTCTAATTTCAATAAGAATTAGAAGTCTTCCATTTACGAGAAAAAAAATTGAATTTATTCACAGTAAGTGGTTATTTACAGAACTGACAATCTCTTTGAACTAATCAAAGGTTGGTAGACGATCTTCAGAAGACGTCGAACATGGCTCTAAATCGACGAAAAAGGGGAAGGTGCAAACAATTCATGAAAGTTATTCTGAGTTTAAAATTCAACATGCTTCTCTTAGACAATTAAGAACCACTGCTAAAATAAATTGGCAAATAAAATAAGTTAACTTATAGATGGTAGGGATGAAAATGAAAATAAAGCTAGTGTAATTAAATTGACTGGTAATGAAGCTCTGGCACTGACTGAAGACGCCAACATTTCTAAACACCAGTATGAAATCATTCGCTTGCAAGAAAAGACAAAAAATGCAGAATTTGATGTTTCATATAAAGATCTGTCAGACGCAAAAAGATGTTATACTCCTGCCTCAATAAAGACTATTACCTATCAAAGTGTCACTATTATATTACAAGAAATGCTAGATCTTACAGTAAACCGTTTATTGGAGATTCCTAGCATTAAGGCACAACTGCTAGAGAAACATGTAAAATTTATGACACTTTCTCTAAGCATGGTGCTGATGGGGCATCAGACCAAAGTTTATATAAACAAAGGTTGTGTATACAAAGCCGTACAGGTAAAAAGCATATTTTCAAGATAGATCCTAGACTGTTGGATCCTCAATATCGGCCATCTTGATAGTTTGTTTCCCAGACTAAAAATCCTTAGAAATATGTTATTTCTGTGACCGGTCACAGAGGTGCCTTCCAGTCCGATCACACGTTTTTGGAAAACGGTAAGTATTTTGAACAAAATTATTTCTGTGACCAGTCACAGGGGTGCCTTTCCGTCCCAACGAGACATTGGAAAGAGTAGGAGCGAGCATGCGCAGGCGTTGGGGACCGACGCAGGCGTCGCACCGAATCGTCGTTTGCAGTCTTTTCAGTACTCGTTGAGTAGTCGTCCAGAATGCTGCTATTCGTTCGTGCAGTATTTCAATCATATTGAAATCAAACACGCGGTTCGCGTGCAGCTCCGGCGCGACCTATCGCCTACTCGGCATGACTAGAGTACACCCCACTGATTCCTATCGAGGGAATCAGGATACAATCACCATCGCGATCTCATTAAATCAAATCACTCGAACTTAACCGCGTGCGGGTGCGACGCCATCGCCGGTTCGCCTCGACCATCGTCAATCGCAATCATTAACTATAAACTCATCATTGTACTTCTGTGGAATGAAAGCTTCTAATGTGTCCCCTAGGGGTTTACATTTTTCTTGCATCTTCTTCTTTATTCCTTTACACACCCCCCACACACTTACTTGGTGGTGGAAGGGGGATCTACAGTTTAAGGTGGGTTCCAAACCACCAAGAGCAACAGCTTTAAGTACTTAGAGAAAACCTTTTTCTCTAGAGGTACCGGTCCCACAACTCTCCGGAGATGAACAACTCCCTTGCTAGCCTAGTGTTCACCGCATGGGCCGCCGAGGCTCTTCCAGAGTGCGAGGCGGTAATCGAACCCGCAAGCCGACGGAGTGGGTCCAAAGCCTACACTTTAGCCCCCACGACCTTCGTTCAACTTTCTCATTGTACTTCTGTCTATTTCACTTTAATAAATCAGAGGTTTTTATGCCAGCATGGCATATCTAAACCATCTAAGGTTAGGCAAGTCGACAAGACAGAGACGTTAGAGAGAGGTAGGGGTCAGACCATAATTATTTCTGTGAACAGTCAGAGCAATGCCTTCCCACCTCCACGAGACGTCGGAAAGGGACCGGGGTTTGACTATCATGATTTCTGTGAACAGTCAGAGCGGTTCCTTCTAACCCCTACGAGACGTTGGAATGGGGTCGGGGTTTTACTATCATTATTTCTGTGACCAGTTACAGTGCTGCATTGCAGCCCCCAGGAGACGTTAGAAAAGGTTAGGGGGTTGATTATCTTATTTCTGTGAACAGTCACAAGGGTGCATTTCGCCTCCGACGAGACGTTGGAAAGGGGTAGGGGTTCGACCAAAAGTATTTCTATGAACAGTCACAAGGGTGCCTTTCCGCCCCCTACGAGAAGCTAAAAAGGGTAGGTGTTCATCAAAATTATTTCTGTGTACAGTCACAAAGATGCCTTCTCGCCTCCCACGAGACGTTGGAAAGGGGTAGGGGTTCGACCAACATTATTTCTGTGAAGTCACAGGGGTGCCTTTCCACTCCCACGAGACGTGGGATAGGGGTAGGGGTCTGACCAACAATATTTCTGTAACTAGTCACAGGGTAGCCTTTCCGCCCCCTACAAGACGTTGAAAAGGGGTAGTGTTCCGACCAACATTATATCTGTTCACAGTCAGAGTGGTGCCTTCCGGTCCCACGAGAGGTTGCAAGAAGTGTCGGGGTTCGACCAAATTATTTCTGTAAACAATCAGCGGGGTTCCTTCCTGCCCCCCACGAGACGCTGGAAAGGGGTAGGGGTTCGACCAACATTATTTCTGTGAACAGTCACAGGGGTGCCTTCCAGCCCCCACAAGACATGGGAAAGGGGTAGGGGTTTGACCAACAATATTTTTGTAACCAGTCACAGGGGTTCCTTCCCGCCCCCCACGATTGCATGCATTGCTTGAATTTCATGAATTCCTTGAATTCCATAAATTCATTGAATTGCATGAATTCCTTGAATTGCGTGAATTTTTTGAATTTCGTGAATTCCATGAATTCGATGAATACGCGCGTTCAGCCGCTCCCTTGCTAGAAATATGCTTTCTAAAAAAACCGGTAAAAAAATTTTCGGTGCAAGTAATCGTTTTTTAACGGTACCGAGAATTTTTTTTTACTGATACCGACAATTTTTTATTCTGGTACCGATGGTATGAAATCTGTTGAAAGCATTTTCATGACCTCAATGATATCCATTAGACTAGAATCAGGGCCTGAGTAATTTGGGAAAATCCTCACCCTGGGTCTACAAAGTTGTGAATACCATTATCATATCATGTCAGGTAGATCATAAAATTCTTATAACTATGCTGGATGATAAAGTAGCACAGAACTTTAGCAAAACACCAATTGGAGCAACTTGCCACTTGAGCAAAGCAAACCCTTCAGAAATAAATGATACAGCCAAAGTGAAACAAAAACATATCATTGAGGAGAATAGTCAACTTGGTCTTTTACCAACCCATGCTAAGTTACATTGAATAGCTCATATTTTAAACATTGCCTATCGTTTAGATTTAAACAATTGGCCAGCGAAAACAACGGAACAAAAAAAGCGAATGAAGGCGGCCAAAATAAGGATACAGAAAGATTTTTGAAGCGAGATAGGGCCTTTTTAATTCCAATTGGTTTGTTATCCAAAGAAGCACAAGAAGTTCGAAGCCAGGACATCAGACGATTTTGTGAGTTAAGCACTCGAAAATGCACTTGATTAGCAACCATCACTGATCTTACTGAGCGAAAAAATATTAGAAGACAAATTTTTATTACTAAACTTCATTTTCAAGGTAGTTTCTAGACAATTCGAAGAAAAAATATTCTTCGTTGGTCCATAAATGCCTGTAAAGGAATATTTACGCATATAAATTGCTTAAATAATATCTACAACATATTAAATGATAAATTTATTATCGCTTAACAAATTTTCTTGAACTGAAATCACTGAAAGGATAATTTGTAGAGAATAAGAAGAAAAAAAATTCTTTTTTACTCATAAATGCTGATAATAAGCATTTATTTCTATAATTTTTTAAAAAAACATAAACAAATATCAAGGGACAAATTTTCATGATCAAGTGTCATTTTTACGGTAAAGGCAAGCAATTTAAAGGCAAAATTATACTTGCGAGCAAACAATCATAACACATAAAAGTTTAAATAAATAAAAATTCAAAAATCGGCTCTCATAGTTCTGTTCAAAATTGAACGGTCAATTTTTCTAAAATAAATGCCAAATCGGTAATAAATTGCACCCTACAAGTTATTTTGAGCCCCGTTTTTTCATTTCACCCCACTGTGCAATGCAACGACGAAATGGAATTATGAATTTCATTTGCAGAAACTCTAGCACGATATTGCCAAAGAAAGTTGAGCAGTAGGTAATCAATCTAACAGCCATAAATTCTATTGATTGGAGAATTCGTTCGAATACAACAGAATGAAAGTTGTTCGTACAGATAGGTATACATCTGTCAGAGTAAGCAAACGTGATTTGTGGTTGAATGAAGTAGCACCCAGCGAACGAATAGCTTCAAACAAAATTAGAGCAAGCCACGGTTTTATTAGTGAGTCGAAATAAAAATGAGGTACGTGCAGCGAAAAGAAAGTGAGGGCCCAGGGTTGATGCGCGCAGAAACAAACAGCTTCAAACGTGCCCCTACCAGTTTCCAGCATCAGTTCTCTCCTGGTGCACATCAGTCTACTCTCTTCATCTATCTAATCAACGTGAAAAGCTTGACTCGTTGCCACTCGACACGTTGTAGAATGTAGACCAAAGTAACGTCCTTCATTCACAACGAGATACATTATCTACTCGTTATGTGGTCAAAAGCATCGGTTAGGGGAATCGCGCCTAATGTGTCGCACCAAAATTTATTCCCAATTTAAAGAATAATTCAAACGATTTTGCTGTAGAAACATTTCTTCCATACTTTTTGGTAAAAAATTCATTTTTTAAATTGAAACTTATTTTTGTGTTTAATTCAAAATTCATTTTTTTAACTGAAAATTTAAATTTTCTACTTTTTGTCGATAGTGTATGTTTTTTATTCGAAATTTAATTTTCTTGGCTAAATCTTCAGCTGTTTCATTGAAAATTTATGTTGTTTATATAAACATTTATTTTTACTGAAAATTTGATAATGCTAGTTGGATTATAAAACTTAGATATCTGTTTTAGGTATAAATTAAACTAGTTTGTTGAAAATTCATATTTTTTGGTGGAAAAGTTATCTCTCTGGTTAAAATATAATCCCTTTCTTTATTAAAATTTCATTAAGTTATTAAAAAATTTAATTGTCATAGGGCCATTCACAAAATACGTGATACATTTTTTAGGAACTTCTACCCCCTCCCCCCTGCGTGATACTTTCTCCATTGGTCTTAACATGGACAATGTACTTCGACAGACCCCCACACTCCCCTAAACGTATCACGTATTTTGTGAATGACCCCTATGTTACAAATTATTTGTTATTGTTGTTGAATATTTATTCTTCTAACTGAAAATATAACTACTCTCGGACGCCGAACGTACGTGGCTTAAAGTTACGAGCGTTCCATAGACACGAGCGTCCCAATTCCACAGGAGCGCGTGGATTTTTCTTCCCTCCATCCCTACCCTTTCCGACATATACCCCCGAAATCAATGCGTTGCAGGAGTGGGAGCCCCTTTCACATTATAGGTCTGGAAATCTTTTTGGAAAATTGATCTTTTTTATAGAAATTTAACTTTCTCAGTTATAAACTCCTTTGTTTGGTTGAAAATATAAATATTTGGTTGAAAATTATTTATTTTACTTATAATTTAACTATTGTATTTTCATCTAAAAATTAATTTATTTCTTTGAAATTTTAACTAAGTTGTTGAAATTTTGTTGAAAACGAGGGGCTGCTCACTAAGAAATCTTAGATTGTTGCGTGAGAAATCTTAAAAGAACTCTTGAATATCTCTTAGCAATCTAGCATTCATAAGCAATCTTGAAAACGTTTGGCTAGTGTGGACTGAGGTGAAGTGGTATGGAGATGTGGAAAATTTCGACATACGCTCCTATGCATGGAACGAATAACCGGCTGAATCTGAAAACCGCTGAGTTCAGCCGAGTTTACAGAATCCTACGTGAGTTCTGTTTACGAGTAACGCCGGAAATATGGGAACTCCCGGCAATCTCAACAAAATCTTGGAAATCTTTATAAAAATCCAAAACAGATTGCCGCATTCACAGTTTAAAAAATTCCAGAAAATTCGTATTTTGGGTTGAAGATTCAAATTATTGGTTAAAAATTAATGTTATTAGTTAAGGATTCATCTTTTTATTTAAACATTATTTTCTTAGGTTGAAGATTTACCAAATTTATTTTTAAAAATTGTTTTTTAGTTTGAAATTAATTTTTGAAACTGAAAATGTATCTTTTTGCTTGAAGATTTATCTTTTTTAGAAGAAAACTCGGCGTAGAGTCATGCCAACTCCCGGCGAGTCACGTTGCAGCAAGTCACATTCTTGCAAGTCACATTGTGGAATCTCTCATTCGACAAAATTTAAAGACCAGAAGTAATTGGTAAAAGTGCAGGAAGACACCCCTATCACAAAAAGAATGTATTTTATTCCCTACCCCTTTCCAACGTCTAGTCGGGGGAGACATCGCTCTGATTAGTCACTGAATTAATTCAAGTCCCCCACTACTTTTTGTTGATTTTTTGTGGAATATATATGTAGCAACCATGATTTACTCTAAATATGCCCTACATTATATGTCAATGAATTAAAAAAGTTAATTTTAAGTTTTCCTAAAAAGTGCACTTGTAACAAGTTACGTGCCATGTTTCCTAAGTTGGCGCAGTGTCTTTCACTGATTATTGGCCTTTAATAGCGAATCAAAAGGACATTTTAATAAATTAACACAAAATTTTAGTAAAAGAAGGCGCTAGAGATAAGTTTTTACAGTATTAATTAATAGCATATCAGTTTAAAATATTTTCATAAGATTGGTGTGAAGATGGTTACATACGAAACTTAAAAAACGGCGAAGAAAGATTATGAACGTCATTATTTGTATAACTGCACACAAATTTAAGCATAAAGCGCCACATTTGGTGCTCCTTCATACTGCATGATGTACAAGTAAATCGTTTTAGGTCAAATTTAATTAATTTTACTTAGAATTAAAGCCTACGAAATATAATATAACATAGATACAAAATTTCAAAAAATGCCACTAGGAGCCGGTCTCCTACTCTTTACTTGACTGCTAATTTAAATGAGCGGAATGACTAGTCTATTTTATGAGGAGCTCATTCTTCTCAATGCAAACAACATAAACCCCAAATTGAATATATAATATTTGGATGGTCATAAAGAAGGTTTCATTTTTCTTCCAATATGATAATGCAGCCAACGGTCGAGGCATTGTATGCACGATAAGGTTTGAGTCTAAATCATTTTTAAAACTCTTAAGGATCCGACTCGGATCCAAGCCCTTTAAAATGTTTATACGAGTCGGATCCGGAACAAATGATAGTAGAAAGGGCCAGGTAAGTCTAATGGCTAAGGTTTTAAAATTCTTAAGATTCCGGTTTAAGCTAAACTTTTAAATAATAAAATGAGATATTGTTAATCAAAACAACAAATTTCAAAAAAGGAAGTATTGCAAAAATTATAGGCATCGATTCAATATGAAACGGTGAGATAGTTTTACATTTTCATCATTTAACATTGAGAAAGCATTGGAACCGTTTGGAATTTCATAACTCAATTTTTCAATGGATCTTCACATTTGAGATCTTCACATTTTGACTAACTATTTTGGGTTCCTATGGGAAGAGGGACGAGTTCAGTAACCAGTCTTACTCTACCAACGATTATAGTTTTATCCATCGAAAATGTTACGCAAAAATGGAATATTTCAATTTTACACCTAAAGACAACAGAAACGTAAACAAGTCTGAAGTATTAATTCTAACTGTTCAAATGACGCATAATTTTTCTTTTAAAGATTTTGTATAGATCTTGTTTTTTAGTTTTATGTATTGAAAATACATACTATGAATAAATCTAATATTTGGATTGTAAGTCAAACAACATAAGATACGGAAAACAGTTCCTAAAAGTAATTGCAGCTTTTGAAAAGTCCTACAAAATTTCTTGTTACTATATTTTCGAAAGATCTCATCGCTTTTAATTTATTTAACGAAATTGCTATGCAATAATAGAAACCTTCAATATTATAATTATCTAAAAATTGAGCATTAGCTACTTTTTTTAATAAGACTCAATGTTTTTGTTATATTCATAGAAAAGGTATGCAAGAATTTAAAAATTCTTTTTTTAGCTTAACAGCTTAAGATACGAAAGAAAGTTTAAGAAAAGAATTGTAGAATTTTATTGCCAGGTACTTCAATAAAATAGTTAAAAATAAATTTAAAAATGTCTAAAATTGACCGAAAGTTTCGCGACAAGAATGCGTTCCACAAAGCCTTACATGTAGGAAATCTAATAAAAAATTAATATGAATATTTAAGGGTGTTTTTATGATATATAAAATGTCAGAAGACGCTATTTTTAGCTCATATTTGAGTTGTGGTATTCGTGCATGAAAGTATACAAAGATTTGCGTCTGAAATATCAATGGAAGCAAAATATTACTTTTTAATTCTGAGAAAGGATGTTTTTAATTTCGGAAAGTAGTATTGTTTGTTTGACACATATGTAAGTTTTTAAAACATAAGTCTTTCATATCAAAATGCAATAACATTTAGGCAGATTTCGTCGTAGTGACTTAGTGAAATAAATTATGCAACTATTTGTAAGATTATCTTATCACTTTTTTCTAGTTTTTTTTATTTATAATAGTTAAGGATTTCATACGTAATAACACGATATATTTCGTAATGCATTTGCTGAAATTTGACGCTAGTAAAAATCTCTTATCTACTGTGGAATATTACGGAAGTACGTTAAATACTAGAGGCTCCTGTGGCAAAAATAGCACAGAGAATCTTTGGCGTGGCGGTCCCTGGACATTAAACAATGAAAATTAATGCATTTTTTATATATGTGTCTATTGATACTTTAAGGTTTCTTATAGATTTTTTAAAAATGTGTTTCTTTAGAAATCTATTTTCAGTTAAATTTATGTTTTCAACTCGCGCGCAACGCAAGATGTTTTTGCAATGTTTGAATTAAGTTTGAAGGCATATGGTATATTGTATTACGTATTTTTAAAAAGTTTTAATGGTTTTGAAAGGACCTTAAAGAAGATGATTTTAACGACTGTCGGATATGACGTAGTTGTAAATCGACCATCTCGTTCTCTTGTGTCTTCTGTAACAGTTACGTAATAACTCTAAAAGAGGCCGGTCATGTATACTCGGTTGGGAAAAAACCTAAATAGAACATTTTAAATTTTAAACATATGCACTTTCTTAAAATTGTGTTTCGATATGCAGTTAGTAGGAAATCCGGAAACGTACTTAAAGATAAGTAATTCATATCAATGTATTAAAATTTTACGATAAAAAAGAATGTTAAACCTTAAACTAAAAATAAAGCCAACCCTCCGCCAACTCACCCTTATTAACTGAAGTTTTTGGTGGGACTGACGTTATAACTACAATCTCCACCATATGACGATTTGATACTTAACTTTGACATGATTTCAAATCAGAAAATAAACTTATTGCATAAAGGTGTTAGTTGGGCGTATAATCTAAACAATGAATAATACAAACTACAAAATAGCCTCGGAAAGGACTGGAACTTTGAATGACAAAAGGCATGCACACGGAAAATCTAAAGGTCATGTTTCAGGCGACGAATGGAGACTGGGTTGGAATGCTAAGGGAGTAAGTGATCTCAAGGTAAAAGAATTGCGTGAAACTATGGACGTGAGGAAACTAGACATTTTATATGTGCCTGCAACAAAGAAAAAGGGATGCGAAACCAAAGACAGAAAAAACGGCGTGTTGAAAGGCGGATTTGAAATATGGTCAGGAGTAGACTGTGAATAATATGGTAAACAAGGAGTAGGTCTGACTTTGAATGAAAGAGCAAAGCAGCATCTCGAAGACCATGGTTTCGTATCTCCCAGACTGCTGTGGGCTAGAATGAAAGTAGGAATCAGAAGACTTTTTATCATAGCATGCTACGCGCCAGTTGACAGTGATCCTAGAGAAGTAAAAGACGCCTTCTGGGAAATTTTGAATGACACAATAAATGTTTGCGAACATCGGGAAAGAATAATTCTACTAGGATACATGGACGGATGGGTGGGCATCCAAAATCAGGATACAGAAAGAGTATTAGGTAATTTTGGGGATCCAAGAACAAACTATAATGGAGATAAATTAGTTGGTCTACGCTTAGAAAGGGGTCTGTTTATTACAAATACTTGGTTTAGGCATAAAATGATCCACATGTACACCTGGTCTAAAGAAAATAGCTGCAGTACAATTGATTTTGTTGTTGCGGATGAAAGACTAAGATAGTTAGTCAAAGATACAAGGGTCATGAGGGGTCCTGAATGCAATACTGATCATTACCTTCTGATCTCAAAAATTAACTTGGGTCGGGGATGGAGAAAAAAGAGAACCAAGAAAGCAAAACAAACGCGAATCAAAATTGAGAACCTACAGAAACCGGATGTGCGAATAGATCTCCAAAATAAGATAATCGAAAGCATAGATAGGGCAACATGGGAGGACCGTATAAAAAACAAAGATATAGAGGGCGCCTGGAAAATGTTACAGGATATCCTTGTTAGATGTACGATCGAAGTGTGTGGTACCGCAGTTGTAGGAAGAATGTCTGGTGATGCGTGGTGGAATGATGAAATTCAGGCTGCCCAAAAAGCAAAGAGAGAAGCATACAAGAGAACTTTGAACATCGCAGGTCTTAGCAATGAGGAAAGAAATAGACGTAGAAATGATTATAGACGCGAAAACAGGATACTCAAACGATTAGTTAAGGAACGTAAATATACAATTAGAGCAGAAGAAGAGATGAAAATACAAAACGCCTTTGAAGGAAGCAGGAAACTACTTTATAAAAAAATTAAAGGAAACAAAAGTACAGAATTTGCCAACATGAAAAATAGTAGGCGGGAAATGGTATATGATGCAGACGGAATACTAGAGGCTTTCAGAGACTATTTTAGGAGACAGTTCGGAGATGTAGCTATAGGACACCACAGCTGCGATGTTGAATACGATGCGATGGAAAACTCAATTGAGAAAGTCTGTGTCACTGAGGTTAGGGACATAATTAAGAACTTGAAAAACGGTAAGGCTACCGGGGTAGACGGTATTAACGCTGAAATGCTTAAACACGGTGGCGCGTACATACCATATAGACTGTGCGAATCGATAAATTTACCTTTTGAGATGGGAGACGTCCCAAACGATTGGAAAAAAGCGATTATCGTACCAATATACAAGAGAAAGGGAGAGAAAAGCGACTGCAATAATTACAGAGGGATTAGCTTATTAAGCACCGTAAGTAAAATATATTCAAAAATACTTATTCGTAGGGTAATGAAAATAACAGAAGCAAAGATTTGGGAAGTCCAAAGTGGGCTTATGCCAGGAAAGTGGGTTTATGCCTCGAAACAGTAAGGGTACGTGGGTTAGCGTTCGCAGATGATAAGGTTGTTATGGCAGAGTCTATGGCAGACTTACAAAGAATGTTGAATAAACTAGATGCAAGCATGAAGAGCATGGGCCTCAAAATTAACGCAAATAAAACAAAAACTATGGTGTTCGAAGGAAAGAGTGAGAAAACACTATGCAATATTTTATTAAATGATGAGAGGATTGAACAAGTTGATAAGGTCGTATACCTTGGTATCTTATTTACTAGGGACGGGAAGATAGATGAGGAATTAGATAGACGCATAAACGAAGGTAAGAAGGTTATTCGTGGAGCATGTCCCCTCATCAGAAGTAAAAAAATATCAAATAAAGCTAAAATGGCATTACATAATTTTATATTTGTACCGACTGTACTATACGGTAGCGAGACATGGACTTATCAAGAAAAAGATAAGAGTAAAATTTACGCAATTGACATGAGATTCATGCGCAAAATATGCGGGAAAACCCTAATGGACAAAGTAAGTAACTAGATAATTCTAAAAGAATGTGGTGCAGAAGAGACGCTAGTAGACACATGGGCAAGAAATCGGTTAAGATGGTTCGGATATGTTGAGAGAATGCCAAATGAACGACTAACGAAACAAGCGTATCAAGGTGAGGTAAATGACAGTGTGCCCAGAGGTAGACCGCGGAAAGAATGGTTAGAATGTGTAAATGAGACCCTAGTTACAAGAGACATAAGAAGTCACAGAAACACGAGAGGCTGCAGGAAAAAATGCATGGACATAAAAGAAGCTACAGAAGTATGCCAGGACAGGAAAGTATGGCGGCAAATAGTTAATAAAAAGAGTGTCAGTAGAGTGAATGACGCCTGAAACAAAAGACCTTGGCCACTAATGGTCCCAAGTGGGGAACCTTGCATAACGACTTCGTGAGGTTCTTCGCTTGGGGTGATTGCTAGAGAGATTGATGAGCAACCTGGGTCGGAGCAGTGTTGCGGAACGAACGTGTTATTTACTTAAATCTAAAAATTCTCTATGCCTTCCACACACTAATCCTTTCCCCTACCGAGTGAGTCATGCCTACTCCGAAAGGGAAATAGCTTAATGGTGTAATAATAATAATAATAATAATAATCATAATAATAATAATAATATATGAAAGTTACAAGATTTGATCTTTATTTATTAAAAATAAAAAACTATTTTGCAGGCAACTTGATAATGCGTTCCGTATAATGTTTGAGCTCCAACGCGCAAAAAATGTATTCTATGCGTTTTTTACACATGGATATATTTGTTTATTTTGTCGGATAATTAATAGAACTGATAAATTCATTGGTGAAAGTATTATTTTTTAATCATGTTTTTGTTTGATATAGCTATTTTTTAATCATTTTCTGGTTATTTTTTGAAATTTCAAAGTACTTTAATCATGATATTTTAAATAAAGTTTAAAAGAATTCAAATCATAAATTTTGTTGGATTGAAACTAGTTACTATTTAAAATATCATTAAATTAATACAGACACATCTTACAAATAAAATCCAGCATCTTGCGTCATTCCAATGAATACTTTATTTTGTATAACAAAATTTCAGTATTTTTAAGCCTGTAGACATTGCTTTTTAAAACAGATTGAACAACCTTTTTGAATGGAATTTATTGAAAGGCTCACAATATCCTAAAATCAAATTCGAAATTTCTATGGGTAGGGGTCTCGCCACCACCACGCTAAAGATTCTATGTGCTGTTCTTGCACTAGGATTCTCCAACTGTGAAAGCGGAGTTACGAATAAATCAGCTATATTCTTTCGAAATAGCTGGCTGTTCATTTTCACATAATAAGAGTGAGGCACTCAGTTCCTAAGCATTATAAAAATCATGTTATAATGTGTTGCATAATTTTCTAAATCAAACATATTAATGAACCTTTCACGAATTCACGACATAGATGTGCATAGATGTAGTAAATACCAGTTTTTCATATTTTCCTCTATTGTTGGAAAAATCCAATTTAATGGAACAAAATTTCGGAAAATATTCTCTTTTGCGGTGCTTAACCTGTTTTTGTGAAAAGAAAGTTTTTAAGCTATTGCACAAATGAAACAAAGACCTATCATCATTTTATTTCATGCTACATTTTCTGGATTTCCAGCGGGCTGAGGAATCAGGAAGAACCGAGATAAACTCGAGAATTTTATTCAACTGGAAAAAACTGGGAAAACCCTGGGAATTTGATTTAGAATCGGGAATCTTTTTTTTCTATCGCAAAATTTACATTTGTCTGCTTTCTCTTCTAATTTTTTTGTTTAGTTGAGAATCAGAAAAAAAGAAAATTTGACGTATCTTAGATGATAATATGAAAGTTTTTGGATGATGGTTACGTTTTTTTTTAATGTTAATTAACTGAGAGTTAAAATTTTTTCTTTTTTGGAAGGTTGAAAGCCATCAAAATTCTCTGCAGAGGAAGCCAGGTATTATGCATGTTATCAATTCTTTAAGAATATATTCCAAGAATAGTTGGAAAAATTCGAAAATATCTTATTTTTAGGATAATAATATTAAAAATCAATTAAAAATGTTTTTAATCAATTTTATAAAAACGCCATGATTACTTGTTTCATATATTTTATTAAAATTCTTATTTCAGCATAAAAAATATTGACAATTTTGAAACATTTTTGTTTTAACTTTAAATATGTTGCACTATGCGAGCAAAAGTCTTCACAAAACCTAATGGTGATAAATTAGTGCGGCTTTATAGAAGTCTACCTTTAAAATGATTCTAAGCGCACTGAAAAATGTTTAATATATTAGATTTTATTTAAACTTTGAGAAAACATTGAAATTTGCAATACTTTTTCAATATCTTCATCAAAAATTAACAAAATGACTTCGCTCAGGCTCATTTTATAGATAATTTCGATTGCTTCCAACCTATTTAGGAGAACAAATTTTAGCTCATTTATTTTGACTATTTGCAATTGAAGACTTTTCCATATTAAATTTGTATAATAGAGAAAGATGCAATTTTTAATGCTTATTTTTTAAATAGTTCAATTTTAAAGATATAAAATCGAAAAATATTCAATTGTGAACATTTAATTGTTGAAGTTTATTCAATTTTGAAGATTTATTCATTAATAAAAACGATTGGAATTTTTGAAGTGATTTTTAACTATAAATCTTCCAAATTGAAGAATTTTCAAATGTGAAACATCAAAATTACAGAATTTTAAATTGTAAGATTTAAAAATTGCATAATTTTTTAATTGTAAATTTCAAAATCATTAACTATTCAAATCTTCAATTTGAAACATTTGCAATTAAAATTTCTGCAATTTGGAACATTCTTCAACTTTAAATATTTTCAAATGAAGGCTCTTCAATATTTAATACGTATAATAGAAAATTATGCAGTGTTGAACGTTTTTTTGCATGGTTCTGTCTTGAAAATTTTGAATATTGAACATTGAAATTTATTCAATTTTATAGATATGCATTTGGTCAAATAAAAAGACATTGACTACACTTTGTTCAAAAGATTAAATTAATAAATTAAAAAGACAGGATAGATTATTCGCGATGAGTTCCCTTAACGATGTATTAGGTTATAATTAAAATATTTACCCGAAAAGTGTAGAAATTACCAGCAGCGTTTAATGACACCTAATAAAAATACGCGAACCTTTTACACGTGATTTATTAGTTTAAAGATACTTCTTAAAATCTTTAAAATTGATTCATAAATAAATACGATAATGATTAGATTTAGTTATCAAAGCACTACATTGAGATTGGTTATAATTTTTAAAAAATCGCCAAAAACTCTTCAATTTTTCATCACACGTTCAACAACAGAAATTAGGCTTAAAATTCACTTTCGTTCAAGTTCGATTAACTAAAAATCTGCATGCAAGAATGATAGTATTTGAGATATACTAATAAAAAATAACAGTCAGTACGTTTATTTTATAAAACCTTGGTTTTGATCATTCTTTTCAAACGCAGCAACTTTGTAAGTGTAGAACAAGGAATAGTATATGGAACGAGTGAGCCATCGATAGCCCCGCACGAGTTACTCACACTATTTTTTTTATAAATGCGTAACAAGGGTCGCGCGCAGCTTACTACTAAAACTCACACTAAAAGAGTGTACCAAAGGCCAATCTAATAAATTAATTTTTTCAAAAGTCATAGTGCTCACAGACGCAGCCATACATACAGACAGACACAATCGTAAAAACCTGTTTTTGGATTTAGGGTGTTTCATAACGTGGATATTTGACAAAAACTGGGGTGGGGATCAAATTTTACAGATTTTTGTTTAGCCTTTAATGGTGATTTTCACGATTAAAGCGAAAACTACGCATCTTATCAAAAAGTGATTCATAAGCAATTTGTAGACCTTTTGCAAATTCACAATTTTTGTCTACTCATCTTTTGCCGTATTTGCCGTGCATAGTTTGACCCAAAAGTGTAATTTTTAGATTTTCCATTATTTTTAATGCTATAACTCTGATAAATTTTGGTTTTATGAAAAAAACTCACGAAGACAAATTGTTTGACTTTTTAAATACTATAAAAATCCTCACACAAAATGTTTTAATTTTGAAGAAAGTGGTCTCAAAAATATTCAAAATGCGCTCACTTTTTTACTTTTTATCCGAAATAGCTGTTTAACGAACTTGATCTTTAGGACACTAAAAGAGTGTACCAAAGGCCAATCTAATAGAATGAATTTTTAAAAAGTTATCGTGCTTACAGCCAGACATACAGAAATACAGACATACATACAGACATACAGACTAACACATTCGCAAAAACCTGTTTTTCAGATTCAGGGGGTCTCGAAACGTGGACATTTGACAAAAACTGGGGGGGGGGGTCAAATTTACGCAAACCTTATATCTTCTCTAAAGAGAATATAATAACAAGGGTTGGGTGACAAAATATCAAGGGCATCTATTAAAGCCATAAAAGCCTGCCTGATGATCGAGAGACGTGGCCGTGGGTGTGATTTACCTTGGTTCTACTGGGTGCTGATATAATTTTTTAGATCGAGCACACACGAGCCAACACACTGACACAACCACGCGCGCGCGACCTTCAAGGTTACTTCAAGGTCAAATTAAGAAAATGGAAACGCCCCTTTCTGACACCGGAAATTGAACACTAAAAATTGACCTTACTTACTTGATCTGAGCGGTCGTGACCTTCAAACGGCCGTCAGGTCATTATCAAGGTCAAAGTTTAGTCTCTCATCAATGCGTGATACTTACATAAGCTTGCCCTTTATGGAATATTTTCTAATAATGCTTTTCTCATAGCCATCAAAACATTGTTTGAGTTAAAATGACCTGAGGTTGACCTTTAAAGTCATCTGAAACATATGACCTAACTACATACATACTGGAACATACAGACTAATTCCTTTAATTTCGTGAGACCGTGTACACACACATGCGCGCGCGTTGGGGTGCGTGTGTGTGTACAGTGAAGTATATAACCCATCCATTACGTCTATTCCCTATGAATTATACATAATACGTGGCCATTTTAATGACCATTTCACTGGCCCATACACCCACGAAATCATCCAAAATAATTTTTTATACAGGCGCATTATTTTCGCCTTCATTTGTTCAGATTTGTGCAGCAAACTTCAATCCCTAAAAACTACCACTTATGTTGAAAGCACCATAGCGGGATCTGTGAAATATTTCGCTAGCCTCGAAATTGCCCAATATTAACTTTATATGGGCGCACCATTTTCGTCTTAACTTGTTCAAATTTGTACAATAATTTTTACCCTAAGAAACGAACCCCTACGCGGCAAACACAATGGTGGGCCAGCGCAACGTTTCGCTTTCTACGGAATCATTCAAAATCAACATTGCAGGAGCGCACTATTTTCATCTCAAGTTGTTTGAATTTTTGCAAAACACTTCTACCCCGAAAAACTATCCCCTATGCTGAAAATACCATGGCGGGACCAGCGAAAAATTTCGATAGCCCCAATATTGTCCAAAATCAACTTTATATAGGCGCATTATTTTCATCTTAATTTTTTTTTAATTTGTGCAACGAACATTAACCCTAAAAAATTACGCCCTAGGCGGAAAACATCATTGTGGGGTCAGCGAAACGTTTTGTAAGCCCCGAAATTATTCAAAATCAATTTTCTATGGGCGCATTATTTTCGTCTCAATTTGTTCAAATTTGTGCAAAAAACCTTAGCCCCTGAAAACAACCCCCTATGTAAAAAACACCATTATGGGGCTAACGAAACGTTTCGCTTCCTCCGAAATTATCCAAAACCAACTTTATATGGGGGCATTATTTTCATTTTAAATTGTTCAAATTTGTTTTACAAACTTCAACTTCTAAAACTACCCCTAATGCAGAAACCACCATATCAGGACAAGCGAAACGTTTCGCTGGTCTAGAAATTATCCAGAATTAACTTTATATGAGTACATTATTTTTGGCCTAATTTTTTAATTTTTGCAACAAACTTTAACCTCTAAAACAACCCCCTATGCGGAAACCAACATTGTAAAACGTCAAATTTATATGGGCGCCTTATTTTCTTCCTAATTAGTTTAACTTTGAGTAACAAACTTAATCTTTCAAAACTACCCTCTATGCGGCAAACAAGATGGCGGAGCCATCGAAACTTTTCACTGACCCCGAGATTATCCAAAATCAATTTTATATGGGCGCATTATTTTCGTTTTAACTTGTTCAAATTCGCGCAGCAGACTTAAGCCCTCAAAGGGTAAGTCATATGCCCTGCTATGTTATCTGCCTCACAGGGGGTAGTTTTTAGCGCCCATTTAAAGTTGAATTTGGATGTCAGGGCCAATTAAACGTTTTGCTGGCCCGCCATCGTGTTTGCTACCAAGGGGTTAGTTTTTAGTGGTTAAGATTTTTGCACAAATTTGAACAAACTACAACGAAAATTAGGCAAAGTGCTTTCAGGCAAAGTATGTAATAGAATATTTATTATTCACATTGCCTAGACATTTTATAAAACGCACGTCATGATATACGCAAAGAATGTAACCTTGATTTTGTATAATGATGCAATTAAGGGAGAGAAACAATGGAGTTTGAAAATTACCTACCGCCGTCGAACTGTAACAATGAAGGTGGTCCAAGTGTAATGAGAATGTAAAGGAAATGAAGGGCTATAGGGTGAGCAACACCCGTTGACGGGGAGTGTATATAGTCATTTTTACCTGGTCCATAGACTGAAAAGGATCCCCGTGTGTCAAGGAAATGCTAAGACACTTGTGGGGAAAATGTAGAAGTCGGTCGTCCTTGGGTCGCTTCATGTCCTCAGGATGCACAATCTTCGGTACCGGATCGTCGATTTGAATCTATCTCAGACTGTAACCACCTAATTCACGGTCGTGAGAAGTAGTTATAGCTGAAACGTTACCGCAATTTCGCTGGGAGCGGGGGAAATTTTTTGAATGACCCTTGCTTCCCGTCAATCCCGCGATTTTACTTATGACCAACTTTGAACTGTATAATATATATGTAACTATACTTTTATTTTTAAAACGTTTGTGCGATTAAGCGTTAAGCGCTCTGAAGAACTAGATGCGCGCTTACATGTATTGTGAACTTGAATGCTACCCGAATTGCAAAACAGCAGGGGAGAAGCCATTGTACATGGGCACTTGTTGTATTCGTATCGGCCATTTGGTCAAGTCCGTGCATCTTTGGGTCAAATGTATCATAGTTTCCACGGTTGCGTTTGAAGCTTCAAATAAATACAAGTGTCAAAAAATATAGGTTATGTTATAATTATAAATAATAAAAGCATTTAATCAATAATAAAGTGAGACATGTGGACAGGGGCGCCAACCCCTAGGGGGAAGGTCGGACAGCCGCCTGACCTGTTTTGAGGGGGAGGGGGGTCCCGAAAACTGGAAAATATATTGTGTAAATAAATTATCTAAAAATGCACGAAAAATAAGTGAAAATGTTAAAGTAAAGAAAGTGAGATAAAACAGAATGTGCACAAATCTATAATTCGCACAATTAAATTTATATTTACCAATAGGTTCGCGAATATTTCATACGAGAGCACCCTTTCGTGAGCATCTTTGAATTGTTAAAAGTATAAAAAAGAATGCTTCTAATATATCCCTTTGCTGTATACCAGCAAGAATAAAACATGTACAAAAAATTCCATTTGGAGAAAAAGTAGATCAGCGTTAAATAATTAATCATTTTTTTTCAAATTGGCAATTATAAGTGATGCAAGAACGTATCCTGATTCATTTGGTCGATTACAAGAAATATATCGTAGAAAAAGATTGAAATCCAATCAAAATTTGTCTAACATATCATCAGGCCAGCCATGTGCTCAAATCCATACATAATTTTTCAACCTATAATATTAATTTTAATTATTTTTAGATTTCCAGACCACTTTCGAGTCATTTAAACACTTCTCTTATTTCGATCTCCATATTTTACAATATTATAATAATACAAACTAAATACTGAATAAATGCTGTTTCCTAATCTTTCAAAAATTGAAAGTTTTTCAAAAATTTGTAACATGACAATGATTAAATTGAGTAATTTCTAAGATATTCTTGATCCAACCTTCCACCACTTTAGGAAATCTTTACCCCTTAATAGAAGTTTATACGCCTCGGGTTTAGTGCGGCTAAGTAGACCTTAAATAATTTTTGAATAACTGATAAAAATAAATCATTCAAGTCCTAACAATTTAAGTTTTTAATATTTATGCGAAATAGAATATTAGAGTTTTAATTTTTAATTATTTGCAATGTAATTTGATCCCTTATACCTTTTTCTATTTAAATTGCTGATACCTTATTGTATATAAAAATTTATTATTAATTATTTATTTTTAAATTAAAGTAGAAAAAATTTCTTTAATTTGATGTTTGAAATTTTGGCGCGCTATTCACGTATTTCAAAAATTTATTTGCTACATAAGTCCCTGAGGAAATAAATGTGTTTTTATGTAGAAATTTGTCATCAATGTTATCATTTTCATAATCGCTTTTGTTCTTTTTTTTATCATCACATTCTTCTATCTCAAACAGAGGGGGGGGGGGGAGTTCTGCGCTTCCAGTTGGCGAAGAGTGAATTGTGTTTAACGCTTATTTGCGGCATGAAAAAGTATGGTATGAATAAACAAGATATGTTTTAAATAAAGTGAATAAAATATTAGATGCGAAAACTTTAAATTGACATAACCTACATTTACTCACAGCAATTAGGGCAAAAAGGTGAATCTGAACATAATCTCGAAATAATAACAGATCGGCTTGGTATGTTTATTACATTTTAGATCGATTATTCTTTACCAAAGATATGTTTTATATGAGTGCATTATTTTCGGCTTGATTTGTTCATTTTTGCAACAAATTTGAACTTCTAAAACAGCTCCCTATGCGGAAACCAACATTGTAAAACGTAATAATCTAACAATGATTATTTATTATTAATTTTAATGAGTAACATATTATTTCTGAATTTAATAATTGATTTTCATTGTTGTTTTTTCACAGATCGATCCTAGATGAAATACACATAAGGAAATGCAGATGGAATTGGTGCACTTCAGCTGGTGCATTTTAATCAACATTATTGAAAAATCGTTATCTCTGGACCTTATACCAAGACTGGGGATTGATCAGCCTAAAATTAATTCTCAGTCATTTTGATGGTATAGGCGTAACAAAAAGATATATCGAAGCAATATAACTTGCTCGTATTTTAATTAATAAAGTGATGATTTTTTGCCCTAATCGCTGTAAGTAAATTTAGGTAATGTCAATTTAACTCTCAGAACAAAATGATATCTCTGGCATATTCTTAGGATATCGCGTCAGGATATGAGATATCCTGAAAAATGTCCTATAAATGTCCCAAGATATCCGTGGTATATCTCAGGGATATCGAGATTTCCGCTCCGGAGGATATCGTGACAGAATGTTCTGACGATATTCTAACTGAATATCCATAGGATATCCCAATACTATCTTAAAATGTCCCACGAATGTCCCAATATTATAAGAAGATATTCTAATATATTACTAGTGGCTTTTCATTCAAAAAATAAAAACAGAGAAATAAGAACACCAATTTGATTGCGTATATAATAATAATATTACATATATACATTAGTACTTCATATATTAGGAATCTTTTTTGAACCGGTGCGAATTTTTAAGCAAGTAAAGTATTACAAATGTAAAAAAGTACGTAGATTTACTTATTGCGTCTAAGGCGTCTTAAGTCCGCATATCTTCCGTATTATCAATTTCGAGGTTTACCTCATCAGCTGAGTTCAGTTCTTCGTTACTGGTATAAAGCTCATTTTCAGACAGCGTGAACATTCCAAATCTCTGAATACTTTGCCCTTTGTCCGAAGAGTTTCTGGAATATATATATATATATACATATATATGTATAAATTAATATGTAGTCAATGTAGTTTCTTCTCAGAGTACCTTGATGAAAATTTATAGATATTATGACTTACCCAAAATCACTTTCGATACGTTTAACGCTGAAGATAGAATTTTTCCTTTGTTTCCCCTCCAGCTGAAATGAGATCCAATCTCATTGGTAAACATTTTGAATATGAGAGAGAAGACTACTTCTTTCGTATTTTTTCCACCTATTTTTTCAAAAATTCGACCTGAATAATACGAAATTTTTTATAATAATTACATAAACCAGAGAAAAATGGTTAAAAACAAGCTTTTCATTCTCTAAAGCTCAAGCAAATTTTATGTTTTTTAATTTACAAACTATTTCAATCCGACAATTTTTATTTTAAAAAAAGTGTTACAAAATAAATTAAGCGTGAGTGTATGTCCACTTACGAAAATATGAATGCAATATTCATTTACTGAATAATAAAGAATATAAGCAGTAAATAATTAAGCACTTACTAATTCGATCTTATAATCAGCATTTAATAAATTATTTTCAAGTTCGTCGAGAGTTTTTATGGGTAACAGAGCTTTAAAATCAGCAGCTCGTATAGCCTCAAAGTTTGCTTTTCCTTTTCAACAATACCGTCTAGTTGCTCTTTCAATATATTAAACTGTAGTTTTGATTCTGTTAATGATCTCAGTACTATTTTTGGAAAGTATTATCTAAAATGTGCAATGAAAAACAGGATTATTCTTATGCAGAAACACCAAACAATTCTTTGAATGAAAAATTTGGAAAATAATTTGTCTCGACTCAGAAACGACATCTGCACGTGATTCACAAGTCAAACTTTTCAACATCAACTCAATTGAGACTTAAGTCAAAACATTCGACTCCGCTGATAATGGAATTGAATTTTATAAACCGTCTAAAATAAATATAGATAGATAAATCGGGTTTCAGTACCAACACATTAATATAAACTTAAATTAAAGAAAGGTTTATAAAAGCAGAAAAAATATAAAGGCAATCCATTTGAATGCATTTCAAAAGAAGCAGAAATAGATATTGAATGGTAAAAAAACTCTTTTCAATTCTCAGCTGAGTCGGTTCGGAAAATTTGGAACAGTTTGCAACTGAATCGAATCGGATTATAGCCGGTCGAGTTCGACTCATGCACAAAATTATTTTTTATTATTGTTTTAAAGTGAGACTTAACAAATCTATTGAACTTAGATTTTTAATGAAAAGAAGAAAACACGTCTTTATAATGTTCGAAAATATATATTATTACTATATACTTTTTATTAAAAATTTTTAATATTACACTGACATGTCTTCTATAAAAAATAGTTTTTAGATTTTCAAGGTTAATTTGTCTATTCAAATTTAAGAAGTTACTATTGTCTTTTTTGTAATATGAAAGATTTATCATTTAAATCAGAGAAAATTTTACTTTGTTTTAAAGGGTACAGAAAATCAGTGAATTTATTTATTGTATGATAGGCATTTTGAAAATATACATAAGGATTATAGTCTTTCATCAAAATACAAAATCAAAATTAGTTACCTGCATCATACACAACAGAAGATGTCTTTTTTCCTAGATTTGTAGGTATGTTTTCTGGAATCTCGAATTTATTACCGTATTCATATTCGTTTCCTGGTGTAAGATCGGTCTCTGACGAAGATGGCAGATCTCTACCATTTTGTATTTTGCATGAGAGAATTTATGATACAATCATAAATTTTTTATTTACTTTACTTAGTGGCCAAGTTTTGATAGGGGACACATTTTTTACTAAATAAACATCTACGAGGGAAGACTGGCAAGGTTTTTCATAGAAATCGCGTATACTTCTAAATTCTTTGCCAATTATTACCGGCTCTTTAGTGTCAGTCGAATTAGCAACATTACATATTAACACTATCTCACCGTCGATTAGGTCGAAACATTTGTCATACATCTTCTTAATGTCTAATTAAAATCCTTCAATAAATATTGCTCGATACTGTGGAGAAATACAGCCATCAGGTAACAGACCATTGTGGTGTTCCCACGAAGGAAGAAATTGAATTCCACTTTCTTCAGCTTAACATCTTCTGAATCATTAGCCTTGAATTCTAAATATCTTCTCACTAATTGCTGCAGCGGTTTTTCTCCTTTACGCATCCATTTTTTAAGGTACTGCATAACATTTTCAAATTCGAATGCGCTAAAAGTATCTAGCCTTCCAAACATTCTAACATCGTCAACCAAGTGTAATAATCCATGAATGTTGTGAGATGCATAGTGTTCGCCGTAGATTAGAATCAGTAACTCTATAAAATGCGATAATAGCTGTTCTGCGTAATTCAAATAACCTTCCCTCTGTACGAATGAGTCACTACATAAAATCCTGATAGCAACGTGAAGAGAAAGGAAGTGGTGATACATTTTTAAGGGTAAAATATTTCTAAGGACCATTGGTCCCGTGTACAAAAGAAATTGTCTAAATTCTGTCGCTTTCCAGTATTTCAAGTCATTAAGCGACCTTGGCTTTCTTTCAAATTCCTCAGGAATAAATTTCTTTATCGAGCATAAACGTTTTGATATTCTCCTGATTCCACAGTTTTGCAAGCGACATTTTGAACGTATGAACACCCACAAATAGAGCAATTTCTTCATGCACCCTAAGCAGACTGAGTGCATATAATCTAGGGGATTATTCTTAACCAAGTCGAAATTTGGTATTCTTTGCAAGCAACAATGTCCTCCTTGATGTTTTCGATGTCTATAGTGTCGTAGATCAGAAACTGTCAGCCTTGGAAATCGTCTACGCACAGTGGGAAAGCACACTGTGTCGTTTCCATTTATCTCGTGTTTTACACTTGGTGCAACTGTGGAAGTCTGTATGGCTTTTAAAGTTCAAAATGTAAGCCTTTGCTGGCGCATCATCAATGATACACATTATTTTTGATTTAAGAATTTCTCCTCTGAAATTGAAACCATTATTGTATAAATCTTCGGTCTCGGCCAGAAATTCATCTAAAAAGTCTTCTGTAAAGGCAGGTTTCTCGTACCCAAAATATACACCAACTATGAAGACCTCTTCAAATGGCTCCACAATGTTTAATGTTGATCTCAGAAACTCGACGATGAGCATTCTTCAAAAGTACTTCTTCAATTCCAGCCTTCAAACCAAAGTGGCAATAAATTCCAGGTTTAATCGTTTTTACACATGTCTTTGTACTCGACGTCCCAAGTAAAGTCTTAGAAACTTCAGGAATTTGTTCAGAAAAACACTCGCGCTCGTTTAATTTTGCTAACAAGAATTTTAATTGCAATTGTGTAACCCCATAATGCGTAGCTCATGCTTTTAAAAAAGGCCTTAAATTTTCTGTCTCATTCTCATTGTTAATATCATGTCGTTCCTGGGTATTTGGGGTATTTTTATACTTCTCAGTGTTAGATTGGACAGAAGAAATAATAGATTCATCATCTTCATCGAAATCATATACAAGAGTGGATGCGTATACTCTCAAATTTTTTTGTGATGAAAAATCAGTGAACTCAGATGTGTCTAAAGAGGAATCGTTTGATTCAGACCTCTCTGGAAATGCTCCTTCTACGTAGGAATAGGGCAGTAAATTTTGCGAAACTATGTTTCGCATTTGACGTTTAGTCAAACATTTTAAAGGCTTTAACCGTCTTTTAAGCATGTTGTTTTTGTTCTGAAAAGTAACAGTAAGTTCTGCTTTTTTATGTATATAACGGTATATAATTATATAATTACATTTGTTACGAATGATTTAACTTCCAATGTAGAACTGATTAAAGTCGTTAAACTATATATTAATACATTTTATGCACTTTTGAGGATAAGTTTACTGAAATGTAAAAAAGCAGCAAGAGTTGATACTTCTAATCTTTTTAAACTTTCAGCTTGCATGAAAGAGTTAATTTAAATTTATATACGTTAATTTTTTTACCTCTTTTAATGAAATTTTCTTTAATTTTATTGAGAAAACAAAATTTGTGATTGGAGGTTATGTTTACCCACACTTAAATACACACACACACATACACGCGTGCGCGCACACACACAGAGGAAACCATAATAGATACGTACCTATAAAATCTTCTGTACATTTAAACACGGAATAAACAATAATCTGATAATTCCGACACTTGAAACAATGTTGTAAATACAGTAAAATGACCGTATATGTTCAACAACTCACAAGGATATCTTAGGGACATCCTTGGCGTATCCTGCATTTCAAATATGAGGCATCGCAAGAATATCCTAGGATGTCCCGACTCAGTGGGCATAAAGTTTAGCGACGTCTTTACGACATCGTTACGACATATTTACGACAACTTTACGACATCCTATGTCCATGTCGTTAAGGTGTCTTCACGATATCGTAAATAAGTCGTATGATCTGACGATGTCTTCACGATATCGCATATTCTGAGATATCTCTGGCACATTCCAGGGATATCGAGATTTCTGCCCCGTAGGATATCATTCGCGATGTCCCTGCGATATGCCTAGGATATCGTGGGAGATAAATGGGATATTCCGCGGATATCCATTGCTGTGAGGGAAAGTTTTCGCATGTAATATTTTATTCAATTTATTTAAAACATATCATGTCTGTTCATAACATACCTTTTTTATACAGTGAATAAGCGTTAAACACAATTCACTCTTTGCCCACTGGAAGCGCAGAACATTATTACTATTTTAATAGTATTTGTCACTCAGTAGCCATTCCATAATGTTATTGGTACAGAAAAAAATTTACGTTCACTTCTCAGTATCTTTTAAAGGCGCGAAATTTGAAAATGCCCCTGTACAATGGCTTCTCCCCCGCTGTTGTGCTATTTCGGCAGCATTCAAGTTCACCATAAATGTAAGCCCTAGCTTATCC